>NC_041036.1:21917570-22217570 GCF_900634625.1 Parambassis ranga
CAAAAATTTTCTCAGAAGCACCAATTGCTTTCTTCACTTCTGGGTAGTAACGCATGACCGCCTAGAAACAAGGCAGTAGTAATTATGGAGAATAATATGTGCATTTCATACTATGAACATATATGGCCTCCAGCTCACCTCGACAGCAGAGGCAAACTGTAGCTCATAAAGGACGAATGACACCAAGTCTCCACTGCTAACAGCCCCTCTTGTCACAAGTGTCCCTCCATAATACAGAATACACACCTTTAAGGCTAAGGTGGTCATCTGAGGAGACATACACAAATGAAAGGTTAAATGTTTTGTTTATAAAAGGGGAAAATAAATGGAAGTTCTTGGACTTAGGTCCAAACAGGGTAAATATGCACCTTTACAGTAGAGTTAAACAAAGTCTGGTACAAAAATATAAAGAGTTTTGGTCTCTTTAAGTAATTTCCCAATTAATGAAAACAATTAATAAAGGTGTTTGTGCATTTTATTTTTTTAAAAACTCACCTTTTTAATATTAAGACTTATATTTAGCCAATATGCAATGACAGGCATAACAAAATCCTTGCAGTGTGTGTACTATCGGGAGAGTCTGTTTCCATGTGCTCTGCCAATCAAGGAGAGAAAGTTCCAGGATCTCCAGTCAATAAAACATGTCATGCCCGTTGAGTGTCATCACTTCTTTGACAGTTTGCCACATTAATAGGCATCAGTCAAGAACCCAGCAAAGAATAGCTGTAGGGAGTAGTGAGGGAATGCACATGCCTTCTCAGCATTCTGTAAGCCTTGCTTTCTTCCTTTTTCTTCTCTGTTCCCTTCAGGAGTCACCACAGCGAATCATCTGTTCCCAACTGACTCTATCATCTTTTCTCTCATCAACTTAACATCCTCTCTTAGCACATCCACATATCTCTTCTTTGGCTTTCCTCTTGACCTCTTGCCTGGCAGCTCCATTTCCAACATCCTCATTACTGTGTTGTGCGTTATTGTTTACAAAGTTGCAGGTTTATAATTGCTTAGGTCAAATAGCCATGTTCATTAAATTGCCTAAGTCATTTACAGTATTCCTTTTATGTTATCCAACTGACTGACATTGATGAAGCCATGTAATGTCATAACCTGTTTTGGTGAAATCATTAATGTCATATATTCAGTATTTGGTTTTTAGTTTTTTGTGTTTTCTAAAAAACCTAAAAAAGAGATTTAGGCCATTATTTTAGGAAGGCGTTGATATCTAATATGTGTAATTGGGATTTAACATATGGCTCGTAACGTGAATGTAGCCTAAGTGAAACCACTATCCCACAACTACAGAGTACTCACACTATTGGCCCAGGCAGAAGCTGCATAGGCTGCTGCCTCCTTTTTATTGAGGGTGTAAGTGTCCTCTAGTCGCTGTCTGTACCGCTCTGTCTCACCATCTTCATTAGCAAAGCTCCTCACTGTCTTCATGCAGGAGAAGGTCTCTGTGGCCACATGGTTAGCCTTGGCCAGCGATTCCTGAACCTTGGCAGCAATAGTCTAAAACAAGAAAGAATCTGATGCAGTGCTGCAGGAAATAACCACTTTCTGATCTGATCAATAGAAGATTCAGGGAAGGTTGGAATGTCACCTGGTGGAAATGTCCAGTGAGCTCAGGGATGACCCAGATGATGGGCAGACCCATGCAAGTGAGCAGCGTCATTTTCCATGACTGGCTCACCATGAAGAACAACAGGAAGCCAAAACGAGCAGTGTACCACATCACAAGACTCAGTTTCTCACTCAGCGCCTCACTCATGTCATTGGTGTCTGTAGTAATGCGGGATACCAGTTCACCTGAGGCAAGAGACCAGTTATTTATCACTAACCTGTGCGCTCAGTCACATGTACAGAATAGCATGCTTGTGAATTACCTGTGGGAGTGGCATCAAAGAAGGCTATTTCCTGTTTCAGTACAGCCTGAAAGACTACTCCTTGCACGGAGGTGTGTATGCGGCTCATGGTGACGTTGTACATGAGGTCACAGAAAAATTCAAGGACAGCACTGAAACAACAGTGGATGAATTGTAGCACACAAAATATCACCAATGACACAAAGTTTAAGTTTGAAAAGTTTTCTTTTTTTTAACGTTTTGAAATTTTTCTACAGAATGTAAGTTCTGCACGACAGGACTGATTGTGCTGAAACTACAATAAAATGTATGACAGCACAAACAGAAAACAAGCAGATTGTTTGAGCTTATCCATCCAGAGCTTAACGGGGGCTTGGTTGGGGAGTTTGAGCTTGTATTTAAGAAAAAGACAGAGGTTACATCTACCTGACAGTTGTCATCACTATCATGATAGTGATGGCCTCTGTAAATGCATCGGGTGCTTCTTCATTGATGATCCAGTCAGCCACACGCCCAGTATACTTAGGGATAGCCATTTCTCCTGAAGTTAGGAGGTCACATGATCATAAACATTCATACTGGGAGTGACAGACTAAAGACAATTAAATATGTCAATTTATTGACATCAGTACAGATTATTCAAAACACCACCAAGGTCCTCTTAAAAGGCTAAAACACATTTATAAATCCTAGTTTCACACTTCTTGGTTTCAGACAGTATCTGACAGTCAATTAGCTACAGTATATCTCCCTGCTCTTTTATTCTTGCTGCACAGAGGCATTGTCTTACATACCATAAGATGAGGCAATGACGAGACACAGCATAATGACGAAGCGGCTGAGGTAAGGCTGCATGTACCCCATTAGCCTCCTAAGAGAAGCACCAGTGCCCTCACTAGGACCCTCAGACAACATCCTCCTCCACGGAGATGAAATGTATCGGCCCAAGGAGAGCAAAAGAGTTAATATGTACCGACCCCAGTAAAGCCAGGCCACTACTGTCACAAAATAACTCTGTAGCACCTGTAGAACAAAAGATAGGGTTTGCATGAAATACACATTATGATTAATTTGATCTATGTATACAATAAAACTTGAATGCAAATGTAAATCACACACTCACCCTTTCCCAGGAGTGCCACCCCCATATTTCCTCCACTGTGGACTGCCCCAGCGCCCACATCAGAGTGGTGTACAGTGGGAAGTGGAAGCACAGGACCCCTAAGCTCTGGATCCCCTCAAAGCTCCTCATCCATGGAAGCTGTCCAGGGTAGGTAAAAATTAGGAAGGTGAGGAGAAAGATCCGGATCACTGCCCCCACCCACAACGTGATGAGAGGGTGAGACAGGAGCAGAGGGGAGAGCTGGGCCAAGTACAGAGCATGTGCCACACATGCATCCAAGCAAATGCAGAGGAAGGGGAAGAAGCAGCTCATTTTCTGCATTGTGCAAAAGGTCTGCAAAAAGAAAGCAAAACAGGAGTGGTAAACAACAGTGTACACACATGACAGAACACAAAATACCACCTGTAATACTGCTTTGGTGACTATAAAGGCCGAACAGATACTTTCACTTTCCCTGCAGCTGATACAGCAGTACTTTCACTTTCACCTGCTCCGGCTGATTTCTTTGAACACTAACTCAGTAACATTAAACACAAAGCAAAACACTGCCAGTATAATACTGTAATGTATATTGAGTAGCCTACTGTAGTAGAGTAACACAGTCCAGTTAAGACAGTAGGTCGGTTTCAGTCCGGTGTACTTACCTGTTTCTGTTCAGTAAGACTGTAATAAATCTCCACGAGTCTCCACGAGTAAAACTCAAATATTCAGCCCGAACCGCGGAAAACGGCGTTTATATACGACCGGCACCCTATTCAGACAACAGCCATTTGAACTATGACAGAAACCGAAAGTAAAAACAGCTATGTACGATCCCTAACGACGGAAAGTCCCAAAGTGCGCTGTACCCGCACCGCCCTCCAATACTGCGTTTTTCGTCTAATGCGCAAGAACGTGGTCTTATCGTAAGTGTCCCAATGCCGTCTTCTGCCAGTGGATCACATACTTCTGCAAGTGGATCACACTCCAGACTGTACGGACTCGACTCACAGCTGTTACCCAGAATCCCGGTAGTGACGTTTCCGAGCGCTGACCAATGAAGAAGTAAAGCTGTTTACTGCGCGCATCTGACAGAGAATCTGAAAACCATGCTGAGAAATGGAGCCTAAATCGATTTTAGTATACTTAGAGTTTGTTCAGAAATTAAAGTACAAATAAAAATGATTTGTAAATAATAAAATCTACAAATATAAGATGACGTTAAGTGTTAAACACATGGCAAATTATTTCCTATTACTTTGTCATACCAACAACCTGACTTTCAGTTTAACGAAGGAAAGGTCAGCTCTTGACACAGAGGCAAAACGCGTACCCAGCGATATGACTAGTTATACAGACAAGTCATCTGAATAGAAGGAATTCATTTCAAGTTGGTTTTAAGGATGAGCGTGACTTTAAGCGAAATTATCAACGTCAGCATGGAATTAGAATCCTGCCATAATTTGAAATCGAAAACATGTAAAGCCTGAAAAACATGTAATGAGCATGTTGCACTTATGAAAAATAAAAATTCAAAAATTAAAGCTGCGAGCAGCGATTACGGGCCCTCGCACTCCACACGACCGCCCCCTCCCCATCACATCGTCCCTTCCCTCCCCCCCATGAGCGGCTATTTTGGCAGCGGTGGGAAAAAGCGGCAGACAGAAGCAGAGACCTTTCAGTGCAACAAATCTGTCAATATGTAAAAATTGTTAGTATGCAGTAACCTCCTGTTTACAGTAGGTGGCGCTGTCCACAGATGTCCACACATAGGTCTGTATTACATGTAAAAAAAAATAGGATTTTAACAGACCTCTCTGTGCTTCAAACCTCCAAAAACATTTGATTCATAGATGAAAATTGTCAAAAAGAAGTTTGACCACCTACTGGCCGGAGGACCTGTCTTTTGTATATGTGTGTTTTTCTGTCTGCCCTGCAGACCACAGCTCGTGCCAGTACCCGGGGAGAGGATGTTAGTACGTATTTTCTGCTTGAAAGAAAAAAAGAAACTTTCCACTGCAGTTCTCTCCTTGTAGCTCTCTTTCTCTGTCAGATCCAATGAGACTGATTGGATAATGCAGTAAATACTAGAGTGGGTTACAGTGGCGCTTCAGACTTTGTTTAGTCGGCAGAGATCTGCTCATTTACAGTTTTTCTCAATTGTTTACACACATTTTCTGAAAGCATGCCTCATATTCTCAGAACTCTAAATCCAAAAATCACACAATGGGCAAAACCCCTCAATTCTCCAGCAAAGTGAAACGTTACATTCTAAACAATGTTATTTCTTCTCAAAATGGGATTGTTTTCAAATGACACACAAACCATTGTATGATTAGACATTTATAAGAACCAGCTGAACACTGATGTGCTCAATGTAAAACACTATGATGAATGGAAAACACTTCTCCATTCTCCACCCTATATCTGGCTCAGCCACTATATCAGCCTATCAGCAGAGAAGAAAGACAGACCACACTAAGAGCCCGTTTACACATAGCCGGGTATTTTGAAAAACAAATATTTTCTTCCCTCTGTTTTCCAAGATAACATCGTGCACAAATCATTGTTTTCAAAAAAGTTTCTGTTTACATTAACCCACATAAATACGCTCCCAAGAGCCGTCATGACTACGCCAGGCCTGTGGATGGCAGTGTAGGAAGAAGGAGAAAGCCGTGCAAGCCAATCAGAAGCCTCATCGAAGCAGTCTGCCTCTCTGTGTCAGAAGTTGTTCCAAAGTTGCTGAACCTGGAGACCTAACATGTCTCTGCTCCTCTACATAGTAAGAGAAGCTGTATCAAATGCAAACACATAAAAAGTGCTGACACCAACAGAAATGCAAACGCTACCAGGAATGCTTCCATTACTAGACTACAGCTGCTCTGGCAGCCGTACTACACGAAAAAGGTCACACGAACTGACGCACAGACGGAAACTCTCTTTCTTCTCTTTCTCCATTTTTGTCAGTTCACATTCAAACGCGAATACACATACGCATTTTCCAACATCTCCACCAGAGTTTATAGAAAGATTAGTTTTCAGAGTCGTTGTTCAACGTACTTCTTCTCTTACACACAGAAATCACAGAGGTCTCTGTTGATAACTTTGTGTTTTATATATATATATATATATATATATATATATATATATATATATATATATAAAATGTTAATAAACCCATTTATATTTTGCCTTCTTAATAATATAGCCGTGTTAAATTATTATTCTGTTATCTTTACAGCATGTTTGCATCCTGGTTTACGCTTTACGCTTTACAATATATTGTCTTATATTATATTTTGAATACAAGGGTTTTTATTTTGAAAGGGTTTTCACTGCAATCGCGGCGTTCCTCTAAGAACATTTACTGTGACGGGTAAAGGCAGAGTGTTAAAACGGGAATGTTTCATGTATTAGCAACCCTTGAAGAGGCACAGTTAGTATTTGTCTTAAATTTGAACTTTATTAAGTTTCTTAATGATTGTTTAGTTAAGTTAGCAAATATGCTAATTCGCTAAATATGAACTGTTGTTATGTTTATGCAGTGAGACTTAGGAAAGTAGCTAACATATTGTTGTTTTGTGTTTGTAACCAGCTCTTACGTTGGTTTTGGGATTTTCATTAAAACCTGAGCTCATCAGTTTAAGTGTGAGACCATCTTTCGGTGGGATATGCTACATATAACTCAGAAGTTTTAAGGTTAATGTGACTTTTTCATAACAAGAGCCTGCACTTTGGTTCTGGTACGAGCAGCTCATTACCAGCAGATGGCGACATACCCCCTTACGCCACAACAGCCCTCACACACACACACACACACACACACACACACACACACACACACACACACACACAGCAGTCTCATGTTTCCAGTTAGTGTATCAACCAACCTGCAAACCACAGGAACCAGCCAGATCAGCATTTCTACACACATCAACCATACACGTGAGTCATATATTCAACAAGTCATGTGTGCTGGTTTATTTCATTTACCACAAAATACAATTTATTTCAAAGATTGGTAACTGGTTCCATAGTGAAGGTGCCTGAGCTAAAAGCTCGTCCTCCCATTCTACTTTTATGAATCCTAGGAACTACAAGTAAACCTGCACTCAGAGATCAAAGTGTCCTATTAGGAACATATGGTACAATCAGGTTAGAAGAAGGATCTTGAAGTGTATTCTTGAGTCCACTGGGAGCCAGTGAAGAGAAGCTAGAACAGGAGAGATATGATCCCTTTGGCTGCTTCCTGTCAGAACTCTAGCTGCTGCGTTCTGGATCAGCTGCAGACTGTTGATGGAGTAATGTGGACATCCAGACAATAAAGAGTTGCAGTAGTCCAGTCTTGAAGTGACAAAAGCATGGATGAGTTTTTCAGCTTCATTCTGATAGAGGATGCTCCTGATCTTAGTAATATTACGCAGGTGAAAGAAAGCGGTCTTGGAGACCTGCTTAATATGAGAGACAAACGACATGTCTTGGTCAAAGATGACTCCAAGGTTCCTCACAGTCGTAGTGGAGGCCAGAGTAATTCCATCCAGAGAGAAAGTATTATCTGATAAACTAGTTCTGAGATGTTTAGGTCCAAAAACAATGACCTCAGTCTTGTCCGAGTTTAATAGTAAAAAGTTGGAGGACATCCAGTCCCTTATGTCCTTTAGACACGCCTGTAGTCTGACTAGCGGCTCCGTTTCTTCAGGCTTCATGGATAAATACAGCTGGGTATCATCAGCATAACAATGAAAGTTTATGCCGTGCTACTGGATGAAGTTTCCTAGAGGGAGCATGTAGAGGGTGAACAAGATCGGTCCGAGCACAGAACCCTGTGGAACACCATGATTAACCCTTGTACCTGTGGAAGAAACATCGTTAGCATGAACAAAGTGAAATCTGTCAGATAAATATGAGTTAAACCAGCGCAGTGCTGTTCCTGTAATCCTGATCTCGTGTTCTAATCTGTGTAGCAGGATGCGATGATCTACTGTGTCAAAGGCAGCACTGAGATCCAGTAGAACAAGTACAGAGACGAGTCCATGGTCCGATGCCATGAGGAGGTCATTAGTGACTTAGCAGTGCTGTTTCTGTGCTGTGATGGGCTCTGAATCCAGACTGGAAAGCATCGAGCAGACTGTTCCTATGCAGGTGGTCATTTAGCTGACTTACAACAGCTCTTTCGAGTAGTTTGGAGATAAAGGTGAGGTTGGAGATCGGTCTGTAGTTTCCTAAGACGTCCGGGTCCAGTGAAGGTTTTTTAAGTATCGGAATGATCACAGCAGTTTTAAAATCCTGTGGTACATATCCTGTTTCCAGAGACAGGTTGATCTGTCCTAATATAGACTCTTCGATCAGAGGAATAGCATCTTTGAGGAGCCGTGAAGGGATTGGATCCAGAAGACATGTAGTAGGTTTAGACTTGCAGATGCTGGTGGTCAGCTCAGGGAGGCCGATGGGCACGAAGCAGTCCAGAGTTAGATCAGGATCCGTTTCCAGAAGTGGCGGTGTATCCTCAGCGGTCACAGAGAGATTGTGGTTGATTTGTCCTCTAATAGTGGTGATTTTATTGGTGAAGAAGCTCATGAAGTCTTCACTACTAAGAGCTGCAGGAATGCGAGGCTCCACAGAGCTGTGGCTCTTTGTCAGCCTGGCTACAGCGTTAAAGAGAAAGCGCGGGTTGTTCTTGTTTTCTTCTATTAGTGATGAATAGTAGGCTGTCCTAGCTTTACGAAGGGCCTTCTTATACGCCAGCAAACTGTCTCTCCAGGCCCACTGGGAGTCACCTGATTTAGAGGACTGCCACATCCTCTCCATCCTTTGTGTAATCCGTTTCAGTGATCGGATGTTTGAGTTGTACCACGGAGCTAGCCTCTTCTGGTTTGTAGTTTTCTTCTTCTTCAGTGGAGCAATCCTGTTTAAGACTGAGTGTAATGTGTCTGCAGTGTTGTTGACAAAGCGGTCCAGTTCTGCAGGAGTAATATTTAAGTTGGTACCCCCATCAGTACTTGGGGCTGTGGGGAATACTGGTAGGATTGCTGTCCTAAACTGCTTTACGGCATCTTCAGACAGACATCTGCTGTAGTAGACCTTTTCCTCAGGTGCTGGTAGGTCTGAAAGAGAGAAGTCAAAGGTTATTATGAGTGATCTGAGAGAACAGGATTTTGAGACCACACTAGCAGGTTCTCAGCTTCTGCTTCTTCTTCTGCTGTTCAGTTAGGGATTAATTGACAAAGGCAAAATTTATGATGTCATTGAAGAGTTAGTAAACATGCAAGACAGTTCAGTCTGTATGAGCACACATTAGAATTACAACACTAAAAAAGTCCAACCACTGTCACATTGATTTAAAATTTTAAATTTTTATACTGGTCTGTTATTTTGGATATTTGGATCTCTGTCACAATATCTTCTGTTATTTAAAAAAAATTGAGTCTACCAGTTCATTTCCAATGGTTTTGCCAAGATAATGTACATAACTGCCAGCTCCATTTTCCACCACTAGAGCAATTACAGCTCAGCATTTAACACTGTCATTCCCAGCACACGGGCTGAAAAACTCCCTCTGCCGCTGGGTCCAGGACTTCCTCACAGACAGACCCCAGCCTGTCAGAATTGGTGCCAGGACATCAGCCACAAAGACTGTGAGCAAAGGAACCCCCCAAGGCTGCGTGCTCAGTCCACTGCTGTACACCCTCTTCACCTACGACTGTAAAAAGCCCTTCAATGGTGTTGTCTGTAGGACTTTATTTTAAAAAGTATATTTCTTCCAGTAAATTAATTCCCTTTTCTTTCTGAATTTATTTAAGTTGCACATAAGTAAAAAGTGTGAATGTTTTGGTAACTTAATATTATCTATCATAAAATAGATTTTGCTGAACTTCAATAATAAATTGCTTCTACAGAACTCAATTTAATTGTTTATATCCGAAGTAAAATGTCACGACCCGCCCACCCGCAGCAGCAGAACAATACTGTTCCTCTGTCACCTACACCGGAGCAGCAGCATCTGTTCAGGTCTGTGTGAGTGTTTGAGGGCTACATACAACACGCAACACATGTAAGTAACTGTTTACCTGGCTTAAAGTTAGGATTCATCCAGTAAGGTTAAGGTCTAAAAACAACAACAACAGACGCTGTCCTCCTGTTCATCTGAAGAGTTAGCTGGACTTTAAAAGGCAGAGTATTGTCAAAGTAGAGCTAACTAAGAACATTTACACTCTTACACTGGAAGTTGACTCTAAGGTAACGTTAGCCTCGGTCAGTGTTCTGTCTCGAGTCACTCGTTTTAAATCTTAGCATCTGTCCAGCTAGCAAACGCTAGCAGCAAGACCTCTCGTCCTGGTTCAACGTGATGCTAACTGTGTAAGCACAGTGTCCTGTGTGCTCAAAATGCTGCTCTTTTTCTTCTTTCTTCTTCTTTTCAGTTTGGTTAAACTCAAATTTACTTGATTTTTTAACATACACTGAAATGTTCACTAAACTTACAAAAAGTAGTTGGAAAATGTTGCCTTAACTTTTTTGAGTTGAAAATGAGTAACATTTTTTACGTTGTGTACGACTGCGTCCCCTCCCAATGTAACACATCCATCATCAAGTTTGCTGATGACAACCGTCATCGGGCCGATCACTGGACAATAAGCTGGAGAGGTCTACGAACAATGAGGCTGTTTATAAGAAGGGCATGAGCAGACTGTACTTCCTGAGGAGACTCAGGTCCTTCAATGTTTGCAGCAGGATGCTCCACATGTTCTACAGTCTGTCATGGCGAGCGCCATCTTCTTTGCTGTGGTGTGCTAAGAATCAGGCATTAAAGCAAAGGACGACAGACAACAGGACAAATCTGTGGACAGACTGAGAAGCAGCTTCAGCCACAGACTCCTGCTGCCCCGCTGCTCTAAGGA
The DNA here is from genome assembly GCF_900634625.1 of Parambassis ranga. NCBI lineage: Eukaryota > Metazoa > Chordata > Actinopteri > Ambassidae > Parambassis > Parambassis ranga. Next base: position 21,928,430 of record NC_041036.1, read on the forward strand.
CCGGTACAGGAAGTCACTCCTGCCGTCCTCCATCAGACTGTATAACTCCTCTGTGACTGTCAGAGCTGAGCTCACTAACTCGGACTAAAGCATCACCACAGGTGCATTTCAAACTACTCAGTTACATTAACTGTGTTTTTATTTTCTCTTTGATCTGCTTTATGTGTGTGTATACATATTCTTTCTCTGTTGCTGTCATGTGCATGTATGTGTATATAAGAGTTTTTGCTGTGTTTATTGTATTTATCCTTTTAAAATGCTGCTACCACAACTCAATTTCCCCACATAGGTTAATAAAGTTAATCTTAATCTTATAAATCAAGGGTAAGAGGACACAGCTCTGTGGGAAACCAGTTAAGACAATTCTGATTGTAAAATGAACTAATTGAATTGAATTGAATTGAATTGAATTGAATTGAGAATGGGAAGTCCAGTAAAGCTTCTGAGTAATCCTTAAGGAGCTCTTGGAGAGTTTACCCAACATTCCCTACTGCTGAAGGATGTCTATTTCTGTTATCTCTAAGTTATACCTGGCGCTGGTCTCAAACTTGTCTGAGCTCCATAGACACTACTACACCACTTTCTCAGCAGGTTTTCTGTGCAATGGTTAAGAAGAGAGACTCTTTCTTGTTCACCTGGATTACTTTGATGATCTTGGCTTCTGTATTTTTATGATAAGAAGTCTTGAGAATACTTGTCAACCATCAATTGACATCAAATAACTCGTGCTAAAACATATCATACAAACATACATATCTACTCAAGTGCTTTGTTGGAATTTCAATACATGTTGTGAAAGTGTTGTTATGGAGTACTTTTGGGGGGGGGGGGGGGCACACAGTCAAAGCTCAAATTCAAATCATGCTGTTGCTTTTTTCAAATTCCACACTCACCGTAAGAGCTACAAACACACACACAGGCGAGCACAAATGGTTATCGCCCTTCCTATTCTTCTCCACACAGTGGCAGGAAGTTGTCCAGATATCCACAGAGCGAGTGAACAGAATGGGTTGGGTAGTGGGGGTATACTGAAGGATTTAGTGACTTGATTCTGGTTTAACCGTTCACTTCGAGGAGCAGCACTAAGAGCGCTACAGAGAAACAGATTCAGGGTTTTTTGAAGTTTTAACTTTCTAATCCTAAACAGAGACAAAGAGATGCCTGCAGCTAGTCACCTAAAGATGTGGGCTCTGAGGACAATGGTTCTGTTGGAATTGAGCTGGACATGTCAGGGTGAGTTAACAGATGTAGCTTCCTTTGAAACTGACACAGATCATTCACTGTGAGTCCAAAATGACTGCAGAAAACATAACCATTTTAACTATGTAAATAAAAAGGGGTGTTATTTTACGACTGTTTCCTCAAAACCCTGCTAATCTTTGTTAATGTTCTGTCTTAAAATATGACTTTAACCAATTTCTTGATCTCTATTTCTTATTTAAATTCTTTTACTTTTATAATTGTATTTAAATATTTTACTCCCTTTTGTACCAGAAATTCTCCCTTTGCTGGTCTAATTTCAGCTGTATTGTTTCATGTGCTGCAATGATTTTATTGTACGCACACCTGCCAAGTCCATTGTCCAGCTCCATCACATTTCACTGCCACAAAGATGACCTTCGACCTTTATCAAGCTCCCGACCCACTCCATTTCCTGTTGCTATTCGCTTCTCCTGGAAACTTCCTGTTTATGTCGGGCCCCATTTCCTGCTCCGTGTTGCGGCCTGTATCAGGACACACCTTTCATGACTTGTTCTGTATTGTTGAATAGTTGCTAATGGTGAAACAAAGACCAAATGTGTATGTGTGGGTGGGTCCAGCGATAACACACTTAAAGAAAACAATCTGTCACATTAAGTAGGACAACATTTTAGTGAGTAGGTGGGTGTAATTGGGCAGTAGAATATACTGTATGCATGATGTGGTCCTTTTTCTTTGCATCTGTCTCCACAGCTCTGACTGGTGATCCATGGAGCCAGTGTCCACTGAGCAGAAAGTGTAAAGAAAATTTCGGAGATGGGTCATGTGACAAAGAGTGTATGGAGCCAGAGTGTCTTAGAGATGGATTTGACTGCTTGAAGGACAAGGGGCACTGCAAGTAAAACAGTTATGCTGTCTTTACACACACACACACACACACACACACACAACTAATCAAATAGTAACTGCTAAAAAAAATAACAAGTTTCAGTGTGTTCTGGATTTTACCATTTTTGTTGTATTTTATGTTGCTTCTTCTGAGTTTGTAGCAATATTTGAAATTCTATTCAGTTGAAATATGCCATATTTCTAAATAACACATTTGTGCAAGAGACAGAAAACAGCATTAATTCGGTCACTGTTAACCAGAGGGCTGTATTTTTTAGCAGTTTCTGGCTGAAGCAGAGAAAAAAGCACTGGAGCTGGCTGGCTGTTTTTAACATCTGTAGAACTCAAACAAAAGTAAACTGTTTTTGTTATTGTCACTAATAGCACTCAATTACAATCTTTTTCAGTTTAGTGGATGTGTGAAAAATAGCTCATGTTTTAGGTCATTGTTTTTGCAGTAATACAACATTCTAAAGGGGCTTTACAAACTTTCAAGTAGCACTAACACAGTGGTGAATTCTAGACTTTATGAATAATTTATGTACAGTGGCTAGAACTGCATGGAAAGCATAACCCTAACCATAACTAACCATAACTATACCCGTCCATAAAACCACCTGCTACAGTGTAAAACCACCAGTAGTAATGAAGAACATGAACATGAAAGGAGCCTATGGCTCTTCCACTCTAAAACAGCAACATTTTGCCACACATAGCTCCAAACATTTTAAAAAAGATATTTTTAATCAGTTTTATTTTACCAGATTTACAACAATGTTTATGACCTGTGTCATTTAATTTGTTTTTTGCATCCATGTACCTCCGGAAAGTATTTACAGCGCTTCACTTTTTTCACATTTTGTCATGTTACAGCCTACTTACCTTAAAATTCTACACACAATACCCCATTATGACAATGTGGAAAAAGTTTTTTTACATTTTTTGAATTTATTAAAGATAGAAAACAAAGAAATCCCATTGAAGTTCCATGAAGTCAAAGGAATTGTCTATAGACCTGTGAGACAGGACTGTCTTGAGGCACAAAAATCGGGGGAATGATGCAGAATAATTTCTGCTGCTTTGAAGGTCCCAATGAGCACAGTGGCCTCCATTATTCATAAATGGAAGACGTTTGGAACCACCAGGGCTCTTCCTAGAGCTGGCCAGCCGTCTAAACTGAGCGATCGGGGGAGAAGGGCCTTAGTCAGGGAGGTGACCAAGAACCCGATGGTCACTCTGTCAGAGCTCCAGCATTCTTCTGTGGAGAGAGGACAGCCTTCCAGAAGGACAACCATCTCTGTGTACCCTGTATGGTAGCGTGGCCAGACGAAAGCCACTCCTTAGTAAAACAAACATGGCAGTCCATCTGGAATTTGCCAAAAGGCACCTGAATGACTCAGACCATGAGAAACAACATTCATCACCAGGCCAATACCATCCCTACAGCGAAGCATGGTGGTGGCAGCATAATGCTATGGGGATGTTTTTCAGCAGCAGGAACTGGCAGACTAGTCAGGATAGAAGGAAAAATTCAGAATTCAGCAATATACAGAGATATCCAGAGTGCTCATGATCTCAGAAGGGGTGAAGGTTCATTTTTCAGCAGGACAACGACCCAAAGCGCACAGCCAGGATCTCAAAAGATTGGCTTCAGAACCACGCTGTGAATGTTCTGGAATGGCCCAGCCAGAGTCCAGACTTGAATCCGATTGAACATCTCTGGAGAAACCTGAAAACGGCTGTGCACAGACGTCTCCCCTCCAACCTGATGGAGCTTGAGAATTACTGCAAAGAAGATTGGGCAAAACTGCCTAAAGATAGGTGTGCTAAGCTTGCATCATATTCAAAAAGACTTGAGGCTGTGAATACTTATGTAAATGTGATTTCTTAGTTTTCTATTTTTAATAAATTAAAAAATGTAAAAAAAAAGTGTTTTGTAACATTGTCCTAATGGGGTATTGTGTGTAGAATTTTGACATTAATTTAATACAATTTGGAATAAGGGCTGTAGCATGACAAAATGTGGAAAAAGTAAAGCGCTGTGAATACTTTCCGGATGCACTGTATATATAGCCTATATATATATTTACAAAGACTTTGATTTAAGCTAAGTGTGGCAAAATTGTCCTGTTAATATAAAGTGTGATGTTTTACAATCAGCACCTTAAAGGTAGGGTAGGAGAAAACTCAGTGAGAGTCAGAGTCAGATTTTGAAAGTAAACACACGCCCCTTTCTCTCGGAGCTCACCCTGAAGCCACGCCTCCCAATCACATGGACGTGCATCACCTGAAGACAAGCTGCGGTCTGGGACTTCGGCCATCATGCACGTACCTCTCTGGTGCGCGCAGAGCAGAAAGAGAGTGACAACCAGCCAATACTCTGTGCAGGGTCGTTCCGGAGGATTGGCTGATGTTTTTTGCATTTTATAGCTTCCACAGATGATTCATATTCTTTGTTTTAATGCGAAACTGCCAAACTAATTGGTTGCTATTGAATTGTAAAGAGAAGTTACACTAATTTAACAAAAAGTGCATCTTTATTGTTGATCTTAATAAATTTATCCAAAATGTACATTACATTTTTTTACTAAAAAATCTCTGTGAAAAAAGCTTGTAGCCTACATATAGATCATTTTTTGAGCCCTATTTTTCTTTGGTCCCTCCCCACCATGGTTCTCAGTCCCGGCCATATCCAGTACTGCCGTGATCATTACGCCAACTCCCACTGCGAACAGGGATGTGACAGCGCCGCCTGCGGATGGGACGGTAGCGACTGCTTCAAACACAGGGACACTGTGTGGGCTAAAGGCACTATTGTCATTCATGCTAGCATTTCACAACAGCATAGCTCCCTCTCCAACAGCTCACTGTTGTGGGCACTCAGCGTTCTGCTTCAGTCACCGCTCAAGCTCAGAGGCTCCGCCCCGCTTGCTACCAGCAGGAACCTGTTTGACCTCGACCCCCAGGAGCTTGCCAGCCTACTGACTCAGCCCTCAGCAGCTGACTCCAATGGGTGGGTGTGAGTATAAAGTTTTCTACAATGTGTGTACTAAAAGCAGATCTTAATTAACAAAGATACTTTTATGTCATTGCTAGCTCACTACTTTTCCTCCAAGTGGACAACAGACCATGCTCCCGTTTGCCCTCTACCTGCTTCCCCTATGCTACCGAGGCCGCGAGTTTCCTGCACGCTGTGAAGTTGCTGAAGCCTGCCTCATTCCCCACCCTTCCAGAGCTGAAGGCCATCATCAGGATAAGAGGTGTCCGAGAGGAAATAGGAAGCAGAGAGGAGGAAATGATCAAAAAGGAAGTCAAAGGTAGGCTCACATATCCTGTCTCCCCGCAAACACACACCCACACATCCAGCTTTGAATTCCAATTCTATCCAAGAGCATTTATAAAAACACCTTTGTGTTTCCAGTGTGTAGGTGTATTGAAGGTTTTCAGATTTTTCGCACATCTGTCAGCTACACATGAAAAATAAGTGGTCCTGTCAGGGGACAGTAGTAAAAAAATGTTTACTTTTTTAATTCATAGAACTGACTCCTGCGTGGTTGTGGGCTGTGATTGCCATATCCATAGGCCTGCTGCTAGTGCTGCCCCCAGTGGTGTTCCTAGTGGTGAGGAGGGTAAGGCAGCAGCGGGCAGAGAGGGATTGCAACAACAGGGCAAGACAGCGTTCTAAGGCCCCTGACAACGATGGCAAAGCCAAGGCCTGGATGTCGCATGCTGTGGGCCACCAGGAGCAACGGCTCAGGTCTAATCGAGAGAAAGATAAGATCAGTTTGAGAAAAAAGAAGAAAGCAAAGGAAGCAGAGAAAAAGAGGAGGAGGGAACCTCTGGGTGAGGATGCCTATCGAATGAGGTGAGTGGAGCTGACGCGAGAGGATCTGCTGAACAAATTAGCTCACTGCATTTAAAACCATTGAAAACCCATTCAGTATTACTTAGAATATATTCCTAGACTTTTTCTGTTGCTAATTTTGCCTTGTAAACCTTTGTCTACCCCTGCTGGCAGTGGGAGTAACAACACAAACAAAAGCAAACCTGTGATTTTCTTTTTAATCATGAGCAGTACAAATGCTTTTGGACACTTCCTTCCCTGCTTTACTGCAGTTGAAACTGTTAATATGAAAGCAATACAGAGGGACATAAACCTGTGTTGAATGTGTGGTGAAACCCCTGTGTGTTCTGCATGTAAAGCATTTAGCACTGCATATTAGAAAAACAAACCCTCAACCACAATTCTGAATTCTTTGGCTTGTCCCCAAGCTTGACCATGATTCATGAATTTAGCAGCAGTTGTTTAAAAACAATACTCTTGTATACTGGTTTTCAGGCCTCTAAAAAGGGACCAGGACATCGGAAGTGACACAGATTTTACCCAGAGTTCAATGGAAGACATCAGTATGAGAAGCTCCAGGCGGCAAGAGGATGCCTCCATCTGTGACCACAGAACCCAGGAACAGAAACACTACCAGTCTGGAACCTCTCAGAGCTGCAGGCCAGTTCAATGTAAGGTCATGCAATCGTGTAAGGTCAAACTAACCATGCTGAAATAGACATTTCAGTACGGTTGGTTTTTGGACTTGTTGGTCTGCCAAATGAATGACAAAATGACAGTTTAAGGTGTCATTTTTAGAGCTTTTTTTAAAATTATTTTACAGCATATGTCCTTCATTGTTTCTTGTTTTACTTTAGCTCCACCCAGAGTATGGGAGAGGAATGCCATGCCTCCTCCTCTGCTCAGTCCTCCTCAGCAGGTCTGTCCTTCTGTTTTGTGCATTTTATAATGTCTATGTTGTGAGGACACAAACAAAACAATCACCTTTTTTTCTGTGTAGTTGTGATTTTACCTTCAAACCAAACTCTACACATGCGTTGTATATGTGCATTGACAGTCGGCAGAGTGGTGTGGCCCCGATGGCTCTGTGGTTTTGATTCGGGCAGTGCGTAGTGGGCTGGACAGAGTGGTCTTGGAGCTGCTACGTGCAGGGGTGCCAGTCAACAATACAGATCATACTGGTAACGTTTCTCTATTTTGTGCTTGAAACCCCAAACCTCAATGAAACAGGATTTCCATAAAATTCTGATTGGTGGAGTGAAAACAATTTTAGCAATTGAAACTTAACTCAAATTAATGAAATAGTAGCAAGCGGGATAAAATACTGATATCATGCAACATATCAGCATTTAATGGAAATCTGTCCAGTAGTTGTTGAAATACTTACCGTCCAAATGCAACATGTGGTCATGCAGGAAAAGAGTGTCATGTAGAGCATGTGAGCAAGCCATTATTTTCTGACACACTGAGGGGTGGAGAAACTTGTAACTTACCCAGTCTCTCTCACGTCCTCTTTTTGTGTCCCTCCTCTCCCATCCTGTCCTTTCTCTGCGGCTTCCTTCTTCCATCTCCAGCTCCCCTGCTGCCCTCCTCTGACCCCGAACAAAGTTAATGTGCTTGAACTCAGGTCGATGGACATATTGGCTTTGTGGCTCATCCTCCTTCTTTTTCTCATTGAATTTCTGTCTGGACATCTTGTTCTCACTTCAGCTGAGGCATCTTATCTCCACATCCCCCTTGTTCTCTTCCCCAGCTGGGCTTGACTCTGTTGTGTAATTGTTGTTCATTGGCTGACTTACTCCTTCCCTTCTTCCCTCTCACCTTCCCTCCACTCACACTGTCTCTCTCAGGGAGATCAGCCCTGCACTGGGCATGCTCAGTAAATCACCTCTCCCTAGCAAGGACCCTCATTCGCTATGGGGCCGCTGTGGACCTACAGGACAACAAGGTATGCTCTGACTCTTTATCACCCGTTATCAGGGATCAGGGAGGGACCAACCAACCTGACCTTTTCATCCCCCAAAAACCTCTGTAGTTTGCTGTATTTATGAATATTTATTTGTCAGGGAGAGACGGCTCTCTTTCTCTCTGCCCTTCATGGCTGCTACGACACCGCAAGGCTTCTTCTTCTTCATGGCGCCAACCTGGAGTTGCCTGACCGACGAGGACGGTGTCCAATTGATGTGGCCAGAGAGGGCATGCGTCACCAAGTTCTGGAGCTGCTGTTAGCCCACCAGATGCAAAGAGGGCCAGTCCCTATAGACTCAGCTGGTGACATCATGTGGGATGAGCGCACTCTGATTTATTCACCATGGGGTGGTGCACAAGGCCTGCCTGGAAGAAGTGCCTCCTTTTCTGGGATCATAGGACATCGAGACATGACCCCACCACCACAGAAGTAAGGCAATAACACTGTACTGCATACCGACATAACTGGATGTCATTTTATTCAAATTTATGACATTCTTGTCTTTCCAGCGATTGGTTGATGGCCAGAGTGCAGTACCCCTCTACTCAGAGCTGGCGCCCACAGCTCAACCAATCAGCAACAGCACTTGTTCCTCCAAGAATTATGGGCCGCTCCCCTCGGCCAATCAGCACCTTACAGGAGGTGACCTCAGAAGATGAGGATCGTGATCGGCATCAGGAATCTCCAAGAGCTGCGACACCCCACTTCCTGTCCCCGCAGCCTGCACCTCGGCAACGCTCCTTTTCCTGCACTCAGCAGGCATTGCAGCGTCGCTCCAGCGCCCATCAGCCAGACCCCAATTATCTAATTGTGACAGACAGAACAGTCAATGTGCTGTCACCTCCCACTGCGCCCGCCATGCCAGCAGATCGCCACCTGGCTGTAAACTGTGATGTCAGGCTAGAACAGGCAGCAGTCGGCTCAACAAATGCAGAACAGAAATCTAAAAGTGAGAGGTCACCCAGCGTGCCTGAGTCCACACAAACAGCCTTGTAAACAGCAAAGCAAAGCAGAAGACTGTCAGAGTCCTTAAGGCTGGACCGTAATTTTGTGAGCTCATTTTTATCAAGTATGTATAAGTTGGGTATCCTCTGACATAAATGCTTTGTTTGTTATCAGCAGCACTTAGAGATCTACGCTCTTCATGTTCCATTTTTAACTCCACCTTGCAGATATCATTAATCTGTTTGGCTTTTTTTAATCATGGAGGGGACCACTATATCCTCAGAACACAGTTAAATAAACTGAAATGACAAATGGTCAACTGTCTTGCAGCAGCTTGTGTAATGACTTTCGCAGAAATAATACAGACCTGCATGCATTGTTGAAGTGAAAAATCTGAATGAGATTTTAGAAAGTCTTACTTTTTACAATTATTTTCATATATACAGTTGCATTCAAAATTATTATTCAACCCCCTCAGCAAAATGTACAAACAAGCACAAAATAAATCAAGCAAGGACAATTTACATAGCTTAACGCTGATATAAGTGGTTTCTTTAAATTCAACAACCACTTTAATAACTACTGAAGTCTCACAATCATTCATGACAAGCATCTTCGGTACTCAGCAGAACACCCGTTCACTGTTATGACCTGCTACAAACATGATGCATATAGCTGAGGTATGCTTAGGATCATTGTGCTGTTGGAAGGCCATCCTTAGCAGCATCTTTACAGAAGGCATGACACTTTCTCTCAGAATTCCCTGATAGCTGATTGAATCCATCTTGCCCTCCACACACTGCAGGTTTCCAGTGTCCGTGAAAGCAAAGCAGCCCTAATCACTGAGCCACTGCCATGCTTCACGTCTCTTTCTGCCACATCTGTTTAGTGTAGCCTCTGCTTCTTTAACTTTTTATTTGCAAACTATGCTTCCAACGGTATCTCTAGGAACCTGCGGTGTCTTTGCTATAGCTCTTTGTATCATTTTCTTTGTTTGGGATTTCTTTTCTTAACTTTTTGTACAATTCTCTTGACTTAGTCATATTTCAAGCATGCAATCAAACGTCATCTTCAACAGTTTTATTCGAGGTGTTTTATCACATTAGTGCACCTGATACAACTATCGAACCCCTTGATTGGTTGCATCAGGTGTGCTTGAGAGTAAGTCGTGTGAAGTCACTGAAAGAAAATATTTTGAAAAAAATGTAATATTACTAGTAATGTAATATTACTATTTACACTGTTCTTGTGTAATTTGTTCATAGCAATAAACCAATAAAATGCACTGGGGATTGAATAACTTTGTCTGCAACTGTAAATGGCATCAAAGCAGATGTATTTTGATGGCTGCATGCTTCAACATACAAACCTGAATACTGCCAAAATACCTTAAATTAATAACTACAGTAAATAACTTTATTAAAATACAATAAGTGAAATAGTGATAATAGTGATAATCACAAGTCAGTCAATAATCTGCATAAATTTGGGTATTTGAGTATTTACAATTGAATATAAGCATAATTAACATGGCATACTATGCTTCCAAATCCTCTTTTTACAATATTGAGGTGCCAGAGTCAGAGAGCTGACTTCTAAATCACGTTTTTTTCTTGAATGAACCCATTCTTCTTTAATTGATCTCGTCAAAATATATCAAAATAGAGAAGACATGCCTGTTGCCTGTCAAACAACAAAGGGCTTTAGAGCGAGAGAGGGTTCCAGCTGTTTCTCGTGGGAAAGAGGGAACTGCGCTGTATTTACAGCTTTACTACCTGTTAGAATTCATGCGTCATTGGAAATGGGGCGCATAAAGGAGGAGACACTTCCCACGCTCCCATGGCCATTGAGATGTGAACAAATGTAAAAGAGCCGCTCTGTGCTAAAACACAGTAGAAACCGATGCATGTCAATAATCTGCAAGCGTGGAACCAGTGTAGGCATGCAAGAACTTTATTTCAGCATACTATGGTGACTAAACACAGCAGCATTTCGAAGTCTTGGTTAAGTCTCAGTTACACCACCATTTACAGCAGGAGACAGTGTGCGCATTCTATGCATCTTAACCTAATTTCTTATTTCTTGTGCCTTTGTTCCAGTGGCCTTCATCCACCTCACGTTACCACTGGACGCGTGTCAGCAAAAACAACTTATGTGCATTGTTTAGAGGATTTCCCTCTTGTTTATTTACAAAAAACAATAAATTAAGGTGCAAAACATTTCGCTAAGAATGATACAATTAACAGGAGTTTGAACTGGTTGTAGCAGGCGCAAGTAGCATATATTTACAATATATACATGTTTACCGGAGTTAACAGGAAGCGGTCTGTGGTTCATACATTGCAACAAAAACATCCCGCTAAAATGCTGAATGAAGTCTTTCAAATGTCCTTCTCGGAGGATCAGGGCCAGGGTCTCCACAAAGACTGACTGCCGCTGTGGCACAGGGGCGCCATCTGTTTGCTCGCTTGACTCGTCCCTGTGCGGGATTGTTGGCGAGTCGTGGGACGTGAGTCTCCATGTGGATGTCCGCTGGCCATACGGAGGGTGTTCGTGCACTGCCTGTGCTTGGATCTGTGCATCAGCAGCTGAAGCATAGACCTGCACGACTTCTTGAGAATTAACAGGCTGGAAGAGGAGAGCGCGTCAGAAGCGCAGTCTGTATGGGGAAAGCGAGCAGCGAGCGACGCCTCCAGCGCATCTCCAAGCCAGAGGCCTTTCCCTGCAGGCCCCAGGAACTGAGCAGCTCTCTCCAGGCAGGTGGAGAAGCCGTCTTGAAAAGGGAGTTTCTGGCCTCCGTCTCCAGCTGTTGTCTGGTCTCTTTCTTTGGCGCTACTATGAAGAAAGGTGACTGTGTGCTCGAGTATCTCGGCTTTCTCCACTCTGCGCTGACTCTCTTCCTAGAAGAGAAAGTTTGAATTAATGTGGTGAATAACAGTCCATCTCAGCCCCACAAAAACAGCCACATGGAGTGAGGACCACCTGGTGGTGTGGCCTTACCTGCTGTTGTAGCAGAAGAATCTTTAGGCTCTCCAGGCTGCGGTTGATTCTCTCTCTCCTGCGTCTCTCCACCTGAGGTTTGAGACTCTGATGAAGAAGAGGAATGAGAGCAGAGTTAGAAGAGCAGACTCTCGGTAGGAACGGTGCGTCTCTGGAGAGACCCCAAAAACACCTCTAATATTTCAAGAAAGCACGAAAGACACAGTTACCTTTCTCTTGGCCTTGGCGTCCTCTAAATCTTGAAGCAATTTCATGGTTGTAGTTGGAGTGGTGTCAGTGCTGCTACTCTGTCGGTGTCCGCGTGAGTGAGGCTTTTAAATCCGAGGTGGGCGTGGTTTAAACACCTCCCTCACTTCATTTGAATTCACTCGTCAGCGAAGAGGTGACAAAACATACTCCAAACTTAATTTAAGGCTTTCAATGTCTGCAAATGCTGCTGTTCAAATATTATTATTAGACTTACGTTAGAACTGTAACAGTGCGCATAGGCCTACACATGGTTACCAGCAGACACATTGGCATTGCTTAAAATATAGTGAAATCATTTTTTCTAACCTGTTATTATTAGTTTTAGGGTGAGCCACGTCTCACATAGGAACTTTCCAACAAAGCAGCTCAGTTAGATATGGACCTGTTGTAAAAACCACTTAATAAATACATTTAAAAAACAATGTGGCATTTTGTTCATAGAGCATCAGAGACTGTCCTGTATCCACTAATCGATCTCAGAGTGACAGATCGTATCCAGAGGTTTGAGACACAGGACAGTCCCGTTTTGATAAAAGCATTTCCATGTGGACTTTAAAAGTTGCTTCACAATAGTACAGATTCCACCACATTCCTCTCAATTGTTACAATATCAGGCTACATACATTTTAACAAATGGTGTCTCTGTGCTGGATTAATTCAGACTTAATGATACAATAGATCCCTTTTAAAATCTGCTGGCGCGTGCAGCCGCCCAGTCTCCAGGCGCGTGCAGCCGCCCAGCACCCGCCTATGGAAGGTGTCCTGTAAAAGGTGTCATCAGCTCGCGTGACGCCATTTACATGTGTGAACAACATCCGCCAAAACAGCATGAGGCCGAGACAAACTGACGGTGGCAAGCGCGAGGTGCGACAGTGGGAGCGCGTCCTCAGCTCGTTCTCTCGCCGTGTGCACGCGGGATCAGGCTGAATCCTCACTTTATTACCTGTTAGAAGTGAGGCGTCATTTAACAAAGTGTGCTTGGAGGAGAGGTGACTGCCACGTTCCCACACGACTCACACGTGGCATTAAAAGGGGGTTTCACTCTGTGAAGTGCCGGCGCGCTCAGGGTCCCCTCAGCCACTTCTCTCGTGGGAAGCTGGAGCTCCGTCAGTTCACATTTCTCGCCTGCTGTCACATTACACATACACATCACTAAGCTGTGCAAAGTGAGAGGTCCTGAGCTGATTAAGTGAGACTTTAGATTGTTGTGGACTTGTTGGGGCATCAGCCATTGTGTTTTTATTCTATTAATTTGACCGATTTGAAATTTGAAAAACATGGGAGGCAAGAGGGACTGGGGATAATATATTTGAAATGTTATTGGCTATATAATGTCACACTTAAACAGCGGAGAATAGTAAAAGAATAAATAAATATAACCCCCGTCTTTTGTTTGTTTAATAAACCTTCATCCAACATTCAGTCTAACTCAGGAATCTGCATAACATGGTCCGTTTTAAAGGGATTTGGCACAAAGGTGTGTTTTAATTCAGGTGCAGACACCAGTGAGGAATGCACATTTACATTTAACGATTCATTTGCGTTTGCGTGACCACATGCATGGAGTGTGCGCATGTGAGTGAGAGACCCCACTGCCCCCCCACACACGTCCTTTAATGATGTACTAATTCCAACAGGTAATAAAGTGAATAGGCGGTTTGCTCCGTTTTCCCACGAGAAAGGGACAGAACGCTGTCTCCTGTGGGATGGGCCCTTTAAAGTAACATTACTTTAAACATGTTTCGTGTAATTTAAAGGCTTTATGAACTGTAGATCTGATGTTCTCTTTCAGTTGGAAACCTCCGTAAGCATTCCAAAACTTAACGGAGCCCTCCACTGTTCTCCACTGTTCTGGCAGAACACCCGCTTAGGTTATGTCCTCCTGGTTTAGTAAACCTCTTTGTGTATTTTTCAGTTTGCTACAAATACAGCATTGCCACTGGAATAGTGAGAAGAAGGCAGCTGTGATAGGAAGGACAAACGCCCCCTCCACGTGACTGGACTTCAAAGCACAGAGGTGTTAAAGGGACGTTGTAGTTTCCTGTGAAGTGAGATCAGACACGCGTGGTAAGCACACGGACTCTTAACAGCTGGGGTGATGTGGATGCTAATAACAAAATAAATAAATAAATGTGATCAATTGTCATGAAATGTAGAATGAGAAAAAAAGGTTTTAGTGTCATTTATGGTGACATTTAATTGGAAATCAAACGCTCGGCGCTGTCGGGAAGCAGTTAAAATAGCGACATTTTACACTATGTGTATAGTAAGATTGGAAGCAAACGGAGTTTGCGGAGCCTTTTTTCATTTTTAACCTTTTTATTTTTTACTTTAATTTAAAAGCCCGTGGGTTAAGCAGTGTGTGACATCCTCGATGTCTTTGAAGACACAGCAGCTGCCGAGCCTTCATCACATGGCCACACTTCACACCTGAAGGATGCTCCGCAGGGGCTCTGGTTTTCACACCTCTTGAGTTAAGAGCTCAGTGACACAGAGGCCCAGGCTTCAAAAGAAACACGACACGCTGATTTTGATTTTTAAGTTTTTATTTTCAACTTTTTATATAAAATGAGTAATGCTCACCATAGGGAGCCATTCAAAATAAATTAAATGTGCAAAATAGACAAGATATAGAGAGAATATGTTGTTCAGAGCCACAGACACAGCAGGCATGTGAGCGGCTGTGCTCCGGCTCTCCCTGCCTCAGGCTCTCAGTCCCACACCTGGAAATGTGAGGGATGGCACTCAAACATGATCCATTTCAGGGTCACAGCATTCAGTCTGACAGCAGCGCTGTGCAGGGTGCGGGGACTCTTCTCAGCTCCGGGATACTCACCACCTCTTTAACAGTCCCAGCCCGGCAGTAGCTGCTGAGGATCAGGGCCAAGGTCTCCACAAAGTGTGGCTGACGGGAAATCTCTGGGGAGAGCTCTGTTTGCTCGCTCGCCTCTCTGCCCTGGTCTCCAGCTGACTCTGACCCTGAGGATGAACTCCTCGGAGGTTTTCCTGCCCTGGGAGTGGGTAAGGATCCGTGCAGCCACTCGCCATTAGTCTATGCCTGCACTTCTGCCTCAGCAACCGAAGAATGGACTTTGTGGGTGGCAGAGAGCTGTTGTCGGAGTCTGAGCGTGCCAAACGAGCAGCTAAGGATGCATCCAGCGCCAATCCGAGCCGCAGGCTTTCCCCCTCGGGTCCCATGAACTGAGCCGCTCTTTGAAGGCAGGTGGAGAACCCGTCCTGGAAGGCGTGTTTCTGGCCTGCACCTCCAGCTTGGGGCTTGTCTTCTTGGGCAGTACTCTGGAGGAAGAGGACCGTGTGCTCCAGTATCTCAGCTTTCTCCACTCTGTGCGGAGTCTCACCCTACAGGACGTGGTAACAGTTAGCTACTACACCCTGACAGTGGAACCAATGCAAGGACTTGGGTCAAAATGGTTTTTACCTGTTGTGGTTCCTGCAGCAACATGCTCCTCAAGCGCTCCAGACTGCGGTTCATTCTTTCTCTTCTGCGTTTCTCCACCTGAGATTTCATGAACTAGAAGAAGCATAAAAACAGAGAGGAGTGTTAAACGGGTTTCATCCTCTAAATCAATGCAATATGGCTAAATCCAACAGAACTAAAAAATAATGTAGCAGCATACGCCCATTATTTAGGCCTCATGTCATTTACTTTACCTTTTTGTCGTTTGGGGCATCCTCCCGTTCCTGTGACAGCTTCATGGTGTGCTTCTGTCTCAAAGCAGCAGAACAAGAGTCCTCCTCGCTGTCCAGCTGATCAGACTTATACCGCTCCTCTGCCTCGGTCCTTCTTTTACATCCTTTAGGCTCCTCCCACTGTCTCACCAGACCGAGACCCACCCACCAATAATGTCCGTCCTCCAAGTCATCACAGCCCCACTATTCTATCCCGGATCGAGGATTTAAAATGTGGAATTAATTGAGCATTTGGTTTCTTACCAATACAATTCAATGTTATTTCTACAGCACATTTTACAATCAGAAAGTGACTGAAAGCGCTTCACAGAGACCCAGAGCCTGAACCCCCTAAAAAGCAACAGTATCAAGGAAAAACTCCCTTTAACAGGAATAAACCTTGAGCAGGACCCGACTCATAAAGCAGAGCCTTCCTGCTGACAGTCGGCCGGAGAGGAGGAGGAGAAGAGGCAGACAGAGAGGATGGAGGAGAAGAGGCAGACAGAGAGGATGGAGGAGAAGAGGCAGACAGAGAGGATGGAGGAGAAGAGGCAGACAGAGAGGATGGAGGAGAAGAGGCAGACAGAGAGGATGGAGTGCAGCAAACATTCATCACAGAGGACAAACAGGACAGGTTGTTGTCAAGCTGAAACCTTTGTGTCTATATTATAGTGGATGTATATTTTGCCATAATAAATAATAATTGAAACAAAGATGAACAGAGACTGGTGCAGGTAATAAGCTTTGGAATGATCAGGGGCCGACCTGCAGAGACCAGAACAGGGGAGATCCCTTTGGCTGCTTGCTGTCAGAACTCTAGCTGCTGCTTCTGGATCAGCTGCAGCTGTTGATGGAGTAATGTGGACATCCAGACAATAGCTCTGCAGTAGTCGGGTCTAGAATGAGTTTACTGTGCTTGAACAATGTCTATCATAAATAAAATGGTAGCCTACCATATAATTCAGAACGATCAACTTAAAAGAAAAGTTAGTCCATGCTCGTTTAAAATATAATTTGCGGGTAGTTTTAGGGTCAGGAAGACACTTGAATGTTTTGCCTCTGAGAGCGCATGATCCATTTGGACTCGCACTGTTATTAATCCCGCAGACGCTGTGCAATCCATACACCCACATGTTGTTACAAGCCGTTTGTCAGACACGACACAGGTGTGTGTGTTCTTCAGTTTCGTGCCGTGTGTCTGCTTTATGTTTCTTTTCTGTTAACACATTTGCGCGCCCACTAGGCGAGTGGCGACACCTCCTCATCCGTTTCTCTGCAGGGTGACCGCAGTATCATTTTGCATTCACACCTCTGTGTCAATAGGCCACGCGTGCCATTTGGGCTGCTGTCTCGTGCGTGGCGCGTCATTAGCACAGCCTTTGTTGCACCTCTGCTTGTAAAACCCTTTTGATGCTGCAGGACCACCGTGGGAAAGACCAGCGCAGGTCACAACGCACGTGTGGAGGGTTCCCCAAAAGGGCCACTCATGCACTCTTAAAATACGTCAAATTAACAATGCAATCATTCTAACTACAGTATTATAATCTCATTTATAACTCCACACACCAGTAAATATGAACTATAACTAGTTGTGTGGTTGTCATCAAGGACTACTGACCTTTCTAAATGTCAAATTTCAAAACTGAGGAAAACAAAATAATAACGAGGAATATGCAACCAAACATATTTACAACATGTCTGGTTGCATGTTGGAAAAGACTATTCTAGTTTTGTCATAAAACTGCTTCACCAGCTGGCTGTGAATACAGAGAGTCTTTATTGTAAAAGAGGTAGAGAGAATACAGGTGTTTCACTGTACAGAAAAAAGACAGCACTGTTGATATACTCATTCAAACCATTAATATGGACTCAGACACGCCTCATTCATTTTTATAGGGACACAGCTGCCCAGTAGAAAACAAAAAACAGAGAAACAAACACACAAAGTCTTTGGATTTTTCTCTATTGCCCTCTCATTCACTAAATGAACTCTCTTTATAAACTGTTAAATGAAAACAGTTATAGCACTAATAATAAAAGCAATAATATTAATGATATAATGTGCTTAAAAACAAAGATAATGCAGTCCTGGCCGATCCCTCTTCTACCCTCACCTTCCAACCACCAACACATCTCAGTAACATGTCAAAGGTTGTGGAAAAAAAACCCTTTAACACCCAATAATAAAACCACACGTGCATGCACACAACACACACACACACACACTTTCACTCTGCCACCTGTGCACTCAGATAATCATACAAACATAATAATGACCAACGCTGAGCGGTTAGAGAAAAAAAAACCAACAACATACACTTAAAATAACAAAATCATACAAACAATATACAAAAACGCATCTGCAGCCGAGTGGGAAGTGTGATATCATTCTTTCTGTCTTTGTCAACATCAATCTTTCCATTGCTGTCATTTTGCACCAGTGGGGGCACGGCCTTCAGTCAGAGTTGTCTGAGTGGTCACTGTTGGGCGAGGTGCCATGTAAGGGTGAGTTTCGACCCTGCCAGCTTCCATTTGCCTGACAAACAAAAGCGGTGTCAGAACAAAGTGTGGCTCATACTGTGCTGCATCATTGGAACGTCACAGGTGACTGTAGCACCTTACATACCACTGTCATTGAAATGCAGACACGAGATTTTACGCCAGAAATACTAAAAGAATTGATGTGCTTCACAATGACAACAAAATACACTATAAAAATGATTTGAGCAATAAGTCCAACAACTTCTTTCTTTACTTTAACCCTACAAAATTAATTATGCATTTTCAACTATATATTTTATTGAGAAACAAAAGTCAGTTCAACTAAATGAAGAATTCTATGTGTCAGATAAGCTTAAAATTGTAAGTTGTAGTTGGGCGTGTCTAAAAGTCTGACTAAAAATGAGTACACATTAATTTTGATACTATTTTTTAAAGATGTCAGCATTCCCTGTTTGTATCAGTTGTGAGATTTTTTGATTTGCACCATCATTGAGGAGGGTTTTTAGGGTGTGTATATATGTGTATGTGTTAACATCAAGGCAGGTGAAGGTCTGGGTGGCTGTGATGATCCCCCTCTCTTTCTGGTTGGCTATATGGCTATGCTGACTGAAGTGGACCTCAACATGCAGTCTTGCCTCATACGTTTCCAGGCATTTTCATGAGGTAATAACACACAGGTGTTGGTAAACTTGATTGAGACAAATCAAGCATATTGGGTGATCTTCCAAGTCTTATTCATCAGGGTCATGTTATAGTCAAGAGATTCACAGCAACTGGTTGCCACTTAGTTGGCTATGAAAATGTTAGACATTTTCACTGCTCCATTCAGGGACAGGGAGGCATCAGTTTACCGGTGCTTGTTTTGTTAGGTAATGCCAACTTATTGCATTGTTAATATCATGTTTCCTTGACTTGGAAAGATAGTTTTGAATAATTAAAAAACACACTTGTTTTTGAAGTTACCAATACTAAAGAATCAGTGTACTTGAATTGATATACAGTTCATTAAACTTGGAAAAAGTGTTTGTTTGAAATACTTTAGAAGCAACAGTCATTATCTCTGAAAAAAGTCAGGCAGCACAAACACTAACTTTTTTAAGTTAAAACAATGTTTTTTATACAGTGTATGCGCAACATGCATAAAGCACCCTGCTGAAAAGGCAGTAAAGGCAAGTTAATAACTAAATGTCTTAACAGTGACTTTTCGTGACGTTTCCTCGTTCTTTGAAATTATCAGTGACTTTAAATAAATTCAAAAAATGTTAAAAAAAACACATTGTCATAATGGGGTATTGTGTGTAAAATTTTGAGGTAAGAGATTAATTTAATACAACTTGGAAAGAGGCTGTAACATGACAAAATGTGGAAAAAGTGAAGAATTGGTTTGCTGAAAAGTAATTCCTTAATCTATGAGAAGTACCTACATTACCTGTGAAATAGACAGAAAGGACATTTCTATCTATAATTCTAAGTCAAAACGTCTTACCTGCCCTCCCATTTGGTAGGCAGACTGCTCGCCGTTCACAGGTGGCACACCAAGGAACAGGTCAGCTGACCCAGACAAAGAGAAGGACCCTGAACCTGGAGAAAGTAAAGTCCGAACCAGGAGAAGAAGCGTGACTCAAAAAGCACTGGACAGCAAGTGGGGTAGTTGGTTTATTTCACCGGTTCGTGTTGTATTGGTGCACGTGGTACCTGTAGAATTGGGAGTGTGCGGGGAATCATCCCCCTGTCTGGCCCCTAAGGCTGTCTTCATGGCATACAGGTTTGCCTCTTCCTGGAATTTACCAATGTTTTTCTTGTAGCGGATTCTCTTGTTGCCAAACCAGTTGGAGACCTAGTGCAAAAAAGGATATTATTAAAATTGTTAGGTTGATATACTGAAAGGGGATCTGAGCGTAAGTTGCTGACACACAAACGTTAAACCTACAGACATCAAGGGACATCCCTCTACTCTGTACATTACCTGAGAGACAGTGATTCCACACTGTTTGGCAAGTTCCTCTTTGGCTTCTTCACTGGGATAGGGGTTAGACAAGTGGGAGTAGAAATACTCATTGAGGACCTCCGTTGCCTGTTTACTGAAGTTGCGCCTTTTGCGCCTGGCAAAACAACAACAGGTTATAAGTATTGGAAAAATATCCAATTTAATCTAACTTGATACTATTTTCCCCACACATGGCTCATCTGCATGGCTCGTGTATCAATGTGGCAGCATATTTTGTATATGTAGCACCTCAATTTGTGGTGAAACAGCAAATAACCTTGTTTGTGCATTGTATTTCATTAGAAACAGAAACTGCTGTAATAGAAATCCAGGTAGCAGTCTTTTTATAAGTAAGGTAAGTTTGCTGCTTCACCCCCTCATACACAATGTTTTTGTTGCCGACTACACATGATGACTGTCCACAACTATGCAGACTGGTGTAAACTCTTCCCAACAGGAAAATCAGGCAAACAATTGTCAACATGTAACAAAATCAGAATCAGAAATTACTTTATTTATCCCAGAGGGGAAATAAAAAAATAAAAAGCAAAAACTAAAACACTAACTATCCCGCCCACCTGGCATCCAGGAAGCGTGACCTCAAGATCATGACAGCCTCACAGGTACTCTGCTTGAGCTGGGTCTGAATAGAGCTGAATTTGCGATGAATGATGGCCACCATGCGTTCAATCTCTCGTGGAGTCACAGGCCTCGTACGGGACTGTTCCCTCAACAGATTCATCACGTGAGTTGTGAACTCAGTGCACGCCTGGATAAAGTGAAGCAAGAGGAGAGAAATCAGCCATAAAATAAGCAACATTACTATGGCTACTGTAGTTTGTCTATACGGAGATTTAAAAACTTAAAAAATGTAATTTAGCAGATAAAAAAATTCCAAGTTGTAAGATTCCATCATGTTTGAAATTTATGACTGAGGTCTCAGCTGAAGTTGGCATAACAGCGGATGACATTCTGTGTTTAGGCCTTTTCCACATTACACAGAAAACCCAGTGGACATTAGTGTTGAGCGGTATTAGGGTATACCGCAGGGTCTTAAAAATAACAGTATCAGTTTTAATGGCGTCAGTAAAAAAATGCAATGCACTTATCTAGAAGATAAGGATCAAACATTAAACATCATTTATTCAATGCCTTGTGTGGTTCAATTTTCAGTTTTACCTCACATCTGGACTGGCTCATACCATCTACATAGAGAAGATTGAAGCAAGGCGTCTGGACTTGTAGAGTTTTTTTCTTGAAGACCTTTTGCTGCTCATCCAAGCAGCTTCATCAGTTCTGGACACAGTTCAACAGAACTGATGAAGCTGCTTGGATGAGCAGCGAAACGTCTTTAAGAAAAAACTCTACAAGTCCAGACGCCTTGCTTCAATCTTCTCTACATATTATGACCTGGATGACTGAGAATCTTCATCAACCTCATACCATCTAATAATGTTGCGTGCTGCCAACTTGAAATATAAAAAAATTCTGTTTTCTATATGAATTTTTAAATTGCCTAAATACTGCAGGCACACTGGAGAGGGGATCATACAAGCTATCTTAGTCCACTCAGGGTAGATTTATCTGAAATCTCTAATAAGGAATTTGCATGCTGTTGAGAAGTTCAAGCCTCTAGTCAGGGAGAAGCGATGGTATCTTGCACACCTGTGGCATCTATGGGCGGGGCTGTAGCTGCAGCAGCTTGTCCTCACTTGTAATTTCTTTTATTCAGAATTAAAAATCCACATCTAGGGAATATTTTCACTTTTTGACCAACATGGGTAAAAAAAAACACGCCAGCAGATTTTAAGGAAACCCAGTTCATGGTATTTCCGTATACTGGGGATAATGTGGAGGGCGTTTGACGGCATCAAAATTTGGATATCTAGTGGACATGCATGCAGCGCATCATCACCATGCTTTGCCAAGAACCACTGCTGCACTGCAAGTGGATTTTGCTGTTATGACAAAACACATTCAAAGCAATATTCAGATCCACCCAATGTGCTTCCACAAAAGACTTTGCATGCATGCTTCTTTTCTGACACCCTAACCCTAACTGGTTACTAAAAAGGGACAGCACAAGCACCTTTCTTGTCTTGCTGGTAAATAAAATATTTGCATGACTAGCTGCAGCTCTATAATGCAGGTTGCTCTGTTAACTATACAACACATTTCAATTTAAGTTTCAGTTTGCATTTCATGAAGGTGCACTGAAATTACTGAGTGAATTTGACAACAGGAATTAACTTCATTAATTGAAGTTTACAGTGCAGTATAGTGCAGAGAAAAGGGTTTCGTGGACTCCAGACCTAACATGCTAATGAACTACACTCCTGGTAGCAGCTTCAGGCAAGCATGTACAGTCAACGTAAGTGGCTGACTCGTGTTGCAACACGATACCTGCTCATACTTCTCCAGTTCAGTGTGGTAGATACTGCGAATCTGGCTCAACTTGCTTTTGTAGTCCGAGTGTTCAAGCGAGCTGTCAGGTGACATCCCTCCTGAGCTGGTGGCAGCAGACACAGCAGCAGCAGCCCCGCCTCCCTTCTCTGGTCCTGCAACACCCTCCGCCAGCAGCATATTGTCCAACCGCACCAGCTGAGGGTCCTGAGGCTCTTCCTCCTGGGTGTTCCTCATAGACAGGCCTGTCAATCAAACAAATGCCTGCATCTTTTGGTTCTATGGTCTCCATGTTGTCAAAATTTGTGCAGCTACTGTAAAAGTTAAAAAAAAACTTTCAATAGTTGCCATCCTTTCTTTGTACATTGCACCATAACAAGTCAATGACTATGGTCATCCCCTCAGAAGAAACTTGGAAAGTAGTGACACCTCCTGTCTCCACCTTAGTCAACCGCTGCTGCTTCGTGGGATCATCACTGCATTATTTAAAGTCATTATACTAACATACTAATACTGATGTAACAAATACATAAAAATCTCTCATAATTAGTGCTGGGCGGTATACCGGTTTGCACTGAAAGCTTTTTGTGTTATGATTTGAATTTTTCATATACCGGCACAGGTATTAGTGGAGTTGTTGGTGGACAGGGGAAGTTCTGAACCAGAAATGTGTGTGTAGAACTCTTCATATGGCTCTCTCACTGCAGCGCGCAGTGCTTATTGCACGCACACACAACCAGGTTATGAAGATGTGCTGAACAACAGCAGAAGCAGCAGGGGAGCATGTTTGACAGGCTTGTGATTTCACAGTTTTGCTTGTTTTCCCAAATATCTCCACTTCATACATGTTCACCTAGATTGCTGCTTCTGCCAATGATTATCAGCATCAAAACCTGTATGTGTGATATGCACTGCAGTGGGAGAGCCGTATGAGGAGTTCCTCACACTTTTTTTTGTGAAGTATGAAAAGTCCAGGCCCAAACAGATTTTGTTCTTGTTCTTGCCGCCTCAGGAACACAAACAGATTTCTCTGTCCTCGTGGAGTATGTAACAAGCCTAAGTCACATGACTCGGCCTCCTTCAGCTAGTCTGCATTTACTTAGAGCAAAGCCATGAGTGAACCTGACATTGAGTATTTAACTGAACTACCTTCATTAATCATAATTGGAGAAATCCCTCAAGTACTCATGATACTACTTAATATTAATTAATATTTAATTATTATTTAATAACCCCAGCCCTGCTGTTATTACACCTTATACTAATGTGGAAATGTTTCTGTAACCACTCTACTGCAGTAATTTTTCTCACAATCAATGCGGTTAACGAGGGAGAAAAACACATTAAATAATATAAAAATACCGTGATACAGAATTAATACCGCCCAGCACTACTATAATAAATATGATTAGACTGAGTCTAGGAAAGCTAGGAAAACAACCTATTTTTTACCAAGTTGAATAACAGAACATATCTATCCAACTGGTGTCATTTATCCTCACTAAACACAACATAGCATCCTACAATCTGTTACCATCAACACGGGGATATAACGCAGGCCACTCCACGTCAATAAAAACGTAATGAATGATCAAACTCCTGCAGCAGCGATAACGTACCAGTTTTTTCCTTGATCTCGCACAAAACGCTGAACAAAGCAGGCTTCATCCGATGACAGTTGAGTGCATGTTTCCTGTAGTAACATGGACAGAAAAGAGCATGATTTATAGCTAGCATAACGGCGTGGAGGCAAAGTGACACGAAAATAAACAGTGACGGTCATCTGCTAACTTTAGCGAAGCTAATTTAGTAAACATTAGCTTGTAGCTTGCTTTGAGATCAGAATGCAGCCATTCACCCGTAAGTTGGATGTATGTGATGGAAAATATGTTAAATCACATATAATTATAAAGATATAGTTAGATGTTAACATGCAAATGAAATGCTGCTGTAGCGTGAACATTAGCTGTTAGCTGTCTAGTGTAGCCTTAGCCAGTTAGCTGTGCTTAACACAGCCTAAAAAGCTAACGAAATGACTCCATTTCAAACATCACTGCTATGGAAAATGAATCTAACAGGTAACACATTAACACAGAAGACATTAACTTGTGTGGTAGCATATGACCTTTAATCTAAATAACACAAGTAACTTTGTTTTCCTTCAGCTGGCTAGCTAATTAGTTAGCTAAAGGCAACATAATCTAAACAAAAGACTGAAGTTCGGGAAACTTTGCCACTGAGACAGAGTTGACAAAGCAGCATTAATAAAATCCAAAATGCAAGTTGCCACTGACTTTGCTTGCGCCTCGTCCAAACTTTGGTCGGTGATGGTCATTATTTGCTGCAGTATGTCGCCAATATCTCTGCGGGTTTCGTGTCCGTTCTCTGTGCCCTCGAGGCCCGAGTCCCCCCCGTCGGAACGGTGCTGGGAAGGTTGATGGACCGAGTTCAGCGCATGCATCCCGGCGTGGCCACTCACGCCGAGTCCCCGGCCGTTGGGCGGCCCATTGCCCGTCAGAGGCTGCTGCTGCAACATCTTCAGCGACGCACAGTGGCGACGACTGCTGCCCAACTGTCAGGCACAACAATGCCTAATGTGAAGCACAACGCACGGACCAGGGTCCCCTAGCGATTAACAGGAGAAGGTACAGGTAGATATTCAGAACACACAATATGTGACAATAGTTCTTTGTGTTAGAGGGGTAACGGTGGCTTAAAGTACACACAACAACTGAACCCGCTTTTCTCTCTTTCAGACAGATTACCAACAAATAGGTTATAATCTAGCTCGTCTTCTGGTCAGTTTATAATTCATAATTTAATTAGAGAGGTTCATCTAAACTTTTATTTTATTTTCTTAAGTGATGATCTAAACTCAGACAGCCTCTTACTTGGCTGAGTGTACTTCTTGTTTCAGCTACAAGTCAACAGGATGTGTGCCAAAACCACAGCAGCGATGTCAGAAGAACTGTATGCCTGTTTCAACATGTTGCATTTGGGTCTGGCATAATCAAATGAGCTGCTACTTTGTCACCTCTGAATTTATCATATATATATATAAAACCTTTACACAGACCAACCAAAACACATGAGAGGGGTTCATTCTTTTTTTGACAGGCAAACTTCCACCAAGCCTGATTTGTCAGATGTGGGCCAAATAAATAGGGGTGGGCTGTGGTAAGAGGAACAGGAAGAGTGGAGACGAGAGAAAGGGAGTACAAGAAGGTAGCAGACAGAAAGAGTGAGAGCTTGTCACATCTGCTTTTGAAACTCTTCAGTTTTTGTTCTTCATAAACATACTGACGAGCCAAAAATGCTCTGCTTGGTCTCTGGGGACTACAAGAGATGAGAATTTGACAAGATAAAAGTGCAAAGACATTAAGGTAAGCACACGTTTACATTAGCTGTGTGTTAGAAAAGTATAGTTTTTAATGAAAGTGTCTGTGAGCAAGAATAATTGAAACTTTTACAAAACTTTTACACATCAGGAAAAGAATTTGACATCACACACACATTTGTTGTCACAGCTAACAGGAATGCACGGCTTGTAGATAGATTTTCTGCTTAAAAACATGTGTAGCCAACATGCTAGAACCTGCCAAACTGGTTTCACATACATATTCTTACAAGAGCTGCTCTGTTGTAACCTTTAAGACAAATCACTTTAGGGTGCATACCTATCACTAGCAAAAAAACAATGGAAACAGCAATGTCTTTGACATCCGATATTTAACCTTTATCTTTGTTCTTCGTGTCAGGGTCTGACAGAGAGAATAATGGACTGTGCAGGGATCAAAGTTGAAATGGCTGAAGAGAAGCTGCTGGAGCCTCTTGTCATCACCGAAGATGGAGACGTTACAGAAGGTGCTGTAACAAGAGGGGAAACAAGCATTTCAACTGGGATTATAGAGAACTTTGGCAAAGAGTCAACTCTGAAAGAGGAAGAGGAGCACACAGCAGAGGACGAGAATGAACAAGACAAAACAGCCAGTAAAATGTCTTTCAAAGAGCAAACCCACACAGAGCACGGCAAAGCACAAGAGAACAAACAAGAAGAAATTGAAAGTGCAAGTGACAGAAAGAACAGAGATGACAGCGGCGGTGAAAGGCAGACAAAAGAAGTGATGAAGAGTGAAGAAAAACTCAGTAATGCAGAGGTTGAAAAAGGCACACAAAATGGCCCTCATGTGGATGTAAATCCAACTGAGAAACCACTGGAAGAGGAGGACCTAAAAAAGGTTAGTCCTGACATTCCCTCTGTGATAGCTCAGTTCCTGCTGTAATCATTTGGTCAGGATGTACCATCACCATGTATGATATAAGAAGGAAAGGCTCATGCTGGAAAAGCAGCGGTTATCAGAGAGTTAGTTGCAGAGCATTTTGGAGAACGTCAGAGTGGAGTGTGTTGATTTGGTGTGCCCCTCATTCAGAAACCTCTCCCTCATTCTTCTCTTTTTTTGCAACCTACCCACATTGTGCCAGGCTCATCGGCCAACCCCTGACTTCCCTGAGGCTTTATACGAGCTGCTCTGCACCCTCCAGGAGGGGAGACGGCTCAATGATCAGCGCTGTTCCTTCAGACTGGAGAGCAGGGTGAGGAGGAGGTGCCACTCTGAGCCCAACACCACTAAACCATCAAACAGAGGTGGGGAAAAGGGGGGCTTTAGGAGGCTGATAAAAGTAATGTTTTAATACTATCCTGTTGTAATCGACACTAACTACTTAAAGTCTTTCCTTTTTTTGTTTGCAGTTGTCTTTTCCTCTATGACTTCACTGCAGAAAGAGGAGTTTTTTGAGCTGGTAGCTACCACACAAGCCCGCCGGCTAGATGACCAGAGGGCACAGCTTGAGAGGTCACCACTGCCCAAACCAAAAGGCAGAAGTTTCAGAGGCAGCATAAAACAACTTTCTTTTGTGAAAAAACCTGGACCAGTTCCTGTCCCAAAAGAGGACCTGTACAATATGATTCTCACAACACAGGTATGTGACCTTGACTTGTTTATTTAACTGTTGTTTAATTGTAACCTGTATTTCATATTCACTTTAGTGAAAAGTTATTTGATCATAAACACATTTTTGCCTTTTTTCTTTGCCTCTCCCTATAGGCCCAAGGCCGTCTGGAGGATCAGCGCAGCCGGGCTCCTGGTCCTATGGATGATGAGGACTTCTTCTCCCTGCTGCTAAGGGTTCAGGGAGGGCGCATGGACGAGCAGAGGACTGAACTACCACGCTTACTGCAAACCTGAGCTGGAAAATGATAATAAAAACTGTGGGGCTTTTGAGGGAACCAGCCAGTATCATAGACGTTTTTGCTTTGATTCCCAGTTAGAAGAGGAGTCCTGTCAACCTTAAACATGCTTTGTGTTTAAGAAATCATCATCCCTCTTAATTATTTTGGTCAGTGTTAACGTTTGAGCAACAAAGCTGTTAATATGTATGTCTTAATTAATAAGATGCTTTCTTATGTTTTCCTGCATGTTATAGCATGAGCTGCACGCGCACATGATGTGGAGGAGGCGGTCTAAGCTCTGCTCTCTCAGTTTGTACAGTTAAAATAGTCATAAATCACACCAGGTCTGTGTAGAAAGAGCTTAAGTGTAGATGCATAAATTCCCTGCAAAAATAAACCAAATGTGTATTGAAGCTTTTTGGCTTTGTCTGATATGTCAGAAGAATAGATGCCCTCACTGTTCACCTTGCACACTGTATTCTGTATTAAGTATTTTAGCTGTGAAATTGACAAAGGCGTAAAAACTGCAGACCTAACCCTCCCGTGTCACATTCCTCTACGTGTGTGGGAGTATCAAATATATATTTAATTCCTTTGAACATGAATATTCATGTAGAATTGCACAAACAAATGCTGATTTTGGAAACAAATGACAAGAAGACAAAGGTATTCATATTTTTGATTTGACTTAAAGAAGCCATTATCTCAAACTGACTCTATTTGTACCTGGCATCACTCGATTTTATTGAGCGTTATGGCCTCAAAGGTAAGTGGATTCTTTGCTGGACAGTCTGTGGATCCCCAATGAGGGAAATAATATATACATACACACATACAAAAATGAGCTGACTCAACCAAGCTTTCTGCACAATGTTGGCAATAATCAGTGCCACACAGCAGTGCGTCAACAGCCTGGAAACATGTGACCATCTCTGCAGCTTGTTCAGCTCGCTCACAGGAAAGATTTTCTGAGGAAGTCCTGATCGCTCTGCACGAGGTTAGAGGTGACAAAGATGATGTGTCACTTCCTTAAATACAGGAGAATTATGTGATCAATGATAGCAGTGTTCTGATCAGCATTACTGTCAGATGAAGAAGTAGCAAAAAACGAAAAACAGTAGGATACCACACTAAATTGTGAAAGAGTTAAACAGGAAAACAATGAGTTCCCTTTTCAAGATAGATGTTTGAGGGTTAGGTTGACACCATAGTGTGACAGTATACTGTATCAGTCCCTTGTTAGGTATGTTGTTAAAATGACGGATATAAATCAAGTCAACATACTTTCTTTGTTCTTTGTATGATTTAGAGATCTTCCTACATGTATATGCTACACATCCTAGATAGTTTTAAAAGTAATTCTAGTTGCAAAGGATAAGTTAGATTTGGGAGCAAATGCTAACTGTAACTATTTCACTGTATTTTAATTTACATTTGGAAATAATGTAGTCTAATTTTGTTCTATTTCCGTTGTCTGACCACTTAAGTTTCATGGATTCCAGCACCTGTTTTTGACCTAACGCTGAATACTTTAAGCTCATCTTGCATAATTTAAAGCAAGAGGAACTAAATGACAGCAAAGCAAAGGTTACAAGCTCACATTAACTGAAATTGGCTGTAAATAGTTGTTTCACACGGTTTAAAATGTGTCTGAATCATTTTGTGATAGTTATCTATTTTAATTATATTTTGCAATGGCAGCATTTCATATTAATAAAGTGTTTAATAATTGCAGTTTTTCCATTGGTTGAGTCTTTAAAAGCAAAGAAGAGGGGGATTTTCTTCATATAACATAATATGTATAATATAATATAATCATCATCACTGATGACTCTCCAAGTGGGCCTTCTCCCAATATTTTAAGCAATTGCTTGCATGTACAGTATCTTTGAAACATTTCAAGCAGGCTTTAGAAAGTTTCACAGCACTAATGAATGCTGAATGAAACTAATGCAAGATCATTTATGTTGGAAATGCAAAGCTGAGGTGGGGACAATTTGACATTTCTTTATGAATGCTCCCTATAGTTGCCCCTTTCTGGACTAAAACTCTGCATGTACTAAATGGCTGGTCTGGTTCACAGGTCCTTCCGACCCCAGAACTGTGTTTATTAGGAGCCAGGTCCAAAATGTTGACCGTCCCTTGTGACAGCATGTAGGATTATCTGGAATAAATCAATGGCAGAGACTGCCACTTATGAATGCTCAGCAAACTGAAAGCTAACACAGAGAACAAAGACACGGACTGGGATGACGTCTGGAACCATTTAAAAATGGATACAAATCCTACCAAAGATTCAAGTATTGTCTAGCTTAAAAGTTTTCGATAGCTTGGATTTGATAATTAGTTGACTCCAGGAAAGTATCTTTAACTTAGTTTCCTACCTGCAACATTTATTTACTTATTTACTTATTACACCCTGGGGTTGGGGGGTGGGAAAAGGGAGACACACCAGCCAGTTGTTTTGTTGTTGTTGTTGTTTGTTTGTTTTTGTCTGTGTAATACTGACCAAAGCTTTGAATAACCTGACATCCTTAATGGGCAAAGAATCAGATTAGAGGATACCTTCAAGAGACTTTTTTCTTGTATAGGGGTGATACATCTGTGTACTCAGCTTTCTTACAAGATAAGATAAGATAAGATAAGATAAAACTTTATTAATCCCGAAGGAAATTCTTGTGCCAGAGGTATCAAGTTACATTAAATGCAGTTAAGTACAGAGTATAAGTGTCACTATAATCCAAATCAGAGTACAGTACGCAGTATGAGCACAATATATGATACATGGATACAATATGGAGATGTAAGGTGCTAAGTAAACATAATATAGACAAGTGGAGGGAATGACAGTGATGCCTGACATGATTATCTAGCTCTTCTCCCTACAGAAAGGGGAGGAGTTATACAGTCTGATGGCCACTGGCAGGAAGGACCTCCTGTGGCGTTCTGTGCTGCTCCTCGTAGTCTCAGTCTACCGCTGAATGTGCTCCTGTAGGACAGCAGTGTGTCGTGCAGGGGGTGAGACGTGTTGTTACGAATACTGAGGAGTTTCCTCAGTATCCTCCTCTCCGTCACCTCCACCACAGACTCCAGCTCCACTCCCAGCACCGAGCCAGCCTTCCTAATGAGCTTGTTGAGTCTGTTGGTGTCGGCCGTCTTCATCCTGCTGCCCCAGCACACTACAGCGTAGAAGATGACGCTGGAGACCACCGAGTGGTAAAACATCTGCAGCATGGTCTGGCAGACGTTAAAGGACCTGAGTCTCCTCAGTAGATACAGGCGACTCTGTCCCTTCCTGTATATTGCCTCTGCGTTTGTGGACCAGTCCAGTTTGTGGTCAATGTGGACTCCCAGGTATTTGTAGCTGTCCACAATGTCCACGTTGGTACCTTTGATGCTGACCGGGTTTGGGAGTGTCTGGTGCTTCCTGAAGTCCACCACCAGCTCTCTTGTCTTTGTGACATTCAGCTGCAGGTGGTTCTGTCCGCACCACTCCACAAAGCTGTCCACCACACTCATATACTCCGCCTCCCGACCTCTGCTGGTACAGCCCACAATGGCAGAGTCATCCGAGAACTTCTGCAGGTGGCAGGACTGTGAGCAGTGTCTGAAGTCCGATGTATAGAGTGTGAACAGGAATGGAGACAGTACCGTGCCCTGGGGTGCCCCCGTGCTGCTCACTATCGTGTCCGAGACGGTGTTCCTCAGCCTCACAAATTGTGGTCGACCTGTAAGATAGTTAGTGATCCAGGTGACCAGTGGGGTCTCTACCTGCATGTCCAGGAGCTTCCTATTCAAAAGGGCAGGCTGCACGGTGTTAAACGCACTGGAAAAATCAAAGAACATGATTCTAACAGTGTTACCTGCCTCCTCCAAGTAGGTGTGTGCTCTGTGCAGCAGGTAGATGATGGCGTCCTCCACTCCAATACGGGGCTGGTAAGCAAACTGCAGGGGGTCCAGCGATGGTTCCACAACAGCACGCAGGTGTTTCAGGACCAGCCTCTCCAGAGACTTCATCACATGTGAAGTCAGAGCAACTGGTCTGTAGTCGCTGTGTGTGCTTGGATGTTTGGTCTTGGGCACAGGAACTACTACACAGGAACAACTACTCAGATCTCATTCTAGGGGGCGCCGCTGAGTCATTTGGCCACACCCTGACAGAGGCTGATGTCACAATAAGAGTAAGAAAGAAGAAATACAGCAACTTTCTCTATGCTGGCGAACGGTCAACTTTGTGGCGTTGCCCCACCCACACCATGCTTTAGATTAAAGCTTTTGATAACATTTGCTCAAACATACCTTCTGAACCATGTGACATTATTTCAGGTCTGTCAGATTATTTCTCCAGGAGGAGTTCACATGGAGTTTGTTAAAGTAGGCTACTGCGAGTGTGAAGGCACGGCGAGGGGGACAATTCTGAATAAAGTTTGGTGAGTTTTTGAGACAATCGGGGATTCAGGGGGATCAACATTGGATTTTAAGATGGAGGAGACAAGAGTAAAAACATGCTGACCAATGCATAAACTCTGATCAGCATTGACGATACATGCTTTTATGTTTGATGTATGGTTTGAAACAATACTTCTCTGTTAGGTCATTCAGTTGATCATCATGTATACAGTGAAAGTATGACGATGATTACCAAGTACAGTGTTTTTTTTTTTTTTTGGTGTTTTGTCCTCCTAAGCCACCGTAGCGTTGTGTATAAGTGGGCGTGTCCTGCCTGGTGCTGGGGGTGGCCTGGATTAAATTTTGCAGTTTAAACCGCCATGCTCCGAAAAGCACGCTCTCTTGTTAGACTGTCCCATCCGGGTATTCTTAGCACGGACGAAAACAAGGAAGTAGGACTTTAGGGGAGGTAGCAGTGATTGTTCAACCTAAAGATAAAATACAAATCTGCGGGCAACACAAAGAAGGTGATGTACAAATAAAATATTGTTAACTGAAGGTGTGTTGACTTCACTGTCGTAAATCATGCCGTTGGTTGCGACTGACACCTGCTGCGATTAATACTGATATCCAGTGTTAGGCAGAGTTTTCAGTTCCTATTCTCAGTATTGTTTATTGTCTCTGTACCTTCAATGACTAAGGCTAAGACGACTTATATTTATTAGTGGCCTAATTTTAATATCAAGAACTAAAATAAGTTGACTAATAAAATAAGTACATTTTGTGTCTTAATTGGCACAATGTTTTTGTTTCTTTCTTTTCTTTTTACTTTGAGCTACTTGCAGAACAGCTGTAGCCTATTAGATGGTCACATTTTAAATGATTCTCTTTCTGTATAGTGAGCTCCTGTAGTTTTGTGAAGCACTTATTTGGGACTTGATATCAACACTTTTGTACTTCTATTAATATTTCAAGTAAACTTGCTTGAATGCTAGACTTTTTTCTTACTTATAGCAGAATATTTCTACACATATTTATTTGTCGTCTGCCTTGTGTTGTTAGATGCTTGTTTTTCTATCCTGGATGATCCTCTGTGTGCTACTGGGTAGCGAGGCCTCACCCATCAGCTGCTACAATGATGGCGGAGATGCCACTGATTGGTAATGCATGGTCCTAGATCAGTTACAGATATGCTTCTTCATACATTTGTTTTGAATCTGGTGTCATGAATCCTAGAAAACTAAAGGAGTAGCCTAAATAATGTTTCATTTTTTACCAAATAAACCTCAATAAGTAAGTAGGCAGTTCTTTTATTTCTTTTATGTTTTTCTCAGGTTCTATATATACAAGCTCCCAAAAGAACATGGCAGAAAATCCCCCATAGCAGGTGAGATGTATTTACTGCTGGAAAATGGCAGTGAAGGCTGGACTGAGGGGAAGGGTTCGTTGAATGACACCACAGGAGCACTGGGGAGGACTGTTGGACAGCTGTACTCACAGGGAAAGGTCAGTTTTACTTCTCCTATTTTAACCCCCCAATGAAAGGCAGTGTATTTCTAAAACTTTCTCAGTTCCTTATTCAGTACATGATCAACTCAGGTTCTTCAGAAATTAGATTTTTACCACTCAAAATTATTAAAATTATTTTAAACATGTATTCCTCTTGACACAGCTGGTGTGCACATATATTTAATTTACCTAAAGTTATTATCATTTTGTTGACTTTTTTTGCTCCCATATTTATTGTATGTAAAACATACTTCTGCAATTTTTACACAGAACACAGAGGTTGCATACATCCTCTACAATGACCAGGAGCCATCTGAGGACTTTGGTGCCAAATTGGTTGAGAACGGTGAAAGCAGAGCGGGGCACACAAAAGGTGAATAGTACAGCTTTTCTGTACATTAGATTAGCCTACAAAGGTATGACATAATACCCACAATCTGAATCTCAGATAGTAGTTGACTTTTATTTACAGTCAGTTAGCTGTAATATGTACTCAATATGTTTTATATGTTTGTTGATATTCACCAGACATAACAGATGACATATAATAGATTGAATGTGGAGAAGAAACAGGAAATGAATTGGCATGGAACAGTGTTTCAGACATAAATTGACCCTTTAAGTTCTATCGGGAAAAATTATCAGGACAAAAACAGTTGGGGATAAGGTAAAAATACATTTCTGTATAAGGGCTGCATTTATGGAACGTTGTTATGACTGCTGGTGTAAAAATAGGATTTTTAGGTTTTTTATGTCAAATAAATATATTTTTAAGATGGACTATTTCTGTGCCACAAAGCTATCAATTTAAATATTATGTTATGTACAGTGTCATTTTAATATTGATTTTAATGTCTACATTAACCATCTGGACCTGTTTCATATCTCTGCTGCAGGTGTTTTGTTGCTGGATAAAAATCAGGGATTCTGGCTGGTCCACAGCACCCCTCTCTTCCCTGCCACACAAAAGACAGGGCAGTATTATTACCCTAGCAGTGGTGTAATCAATGGGCAGAACTTTATCTGCGTTACCTACCCACTCGATGCCTTCCAGACTATAGGTAAGGTTGAAGTTATGCTGTACAACGTCTTTGCAGCAGTGGAGTGCAGTTAATGAGAATGTTGAGCACATGTAAATGAATGGTATTCTACTGCAAAGAGCTGGAAGGGGAAAGGACTTAAAATACTGAAAAAAACTCAAGATGAATTTAAAAACTGCAATGCCACTGAGTTACCAAGCAAAAACTGTTGCAAAACAGTGTTTCAGGGAACCTTTTGTTTTGCATGAAGATTTAATCCATTGTGACAAAACTACTAGAAATGTATTTTCTGTAAATAAGTATTTTTTTTCACTAAAGGGAAAACCTCTTTTGTGCCAGAGTAGTATTATTAATCTTTAACAGGAATTATTGCTTTGTCACCCAGTACTTACTTAATAATCCAGTCACTGATAAATATTGGCACAAAAATAACCTCCTGCTCTAAATAAACAGTGTGAACAGGTGTCATCACCATGTCACCCTGCTGCCTCTGCATCTCCTTGGCAGATCTAGCAGCTGGCATAGTTGCTATGGCAGTGCCTGGGATAATGTAATTAGACTGAGGTATGTAACCATAGAGATGCTGGCCCTCGTGTTGTGGCAGGAATTTACCTTTATCTGATCCTCATCTTTCCAGTTGTTGAGATGTTGATGTGGACTTGCTGTGTGTAAGTGATTGGTCAAACAGAGAGGGGTGATCACAGCTATCATTACGTCTTATTTTTCAACCAAAAAGCGCATAGTTGCACTTTAATATTAACATTGCCTTAGGGTGAATTGTTTTTGTTGTTGTTGTTTAACTTCCAGAAATATTTAAAGAATGTATAGAAGCTTTTGTTTGTATCTTAACTTTACATTTGTATAGGCCAAGAGCAATTTGAATTCATTTTTTAATACCCCTCAGAATGTTTAGTCTTTGTACAATGGGATCAGTATTGTTTATTTACATAACAAACAGAAGCACCATTAATCTAATTTGTTTGGAACAACAGGAGAGCAGCTGCAGATCAATGAACCTAATGTTTACGACTGCAACATCCCAGAGTCCTTGGCATCCCTGTTGCCTGCTCTGGCTGATGTCTGTAGAAAACATCTGTCCAGTCAAATTGTTCCCCGTGTCAAACTGGCATCCAATCGCAGTGTCACACTGACCTCACAGGGTGGCACCAACTTCATCAGCTTTGCCAAAGGAGCTTTGTTTGATGATGGTAAGACTTCAGAGAACTTAATAAATAGTTGTTCACATTTGATTTTAACTTTCAGTTTCTGTGCAGTTAAATAACATATACTTCCTTGGATATTTTTTCCTTACACACAAACACACATATAAAGTAATCCATTCATAAAAGCAATAAAGGGGAAAAACATCAGGGTGAATGCATTTATATGGAGTGTAAATAGTTTACCATAAACAACTGTGAGAGCTTCGTATTCACATTAATCATTTTCCATGCTTTATGTTCCAAAAATCAAATGATTTAATGCCATTCAGACAGGAAATACAACACATGTTCTCAAAGCTTCTCCCTTCATTTTCAGACCTGTACCATGCTTGGGTGGCCCCAACCCTTAAGTCAGACCTATTGGTCCAGTTCTGGATTCGCTCCAGGGGCATCCTCCCCTCTAACTGTTCCCTGGGCTGGAAGGTCTTGGACATCACACGCATCAACCCAGGGGATACATTCACTTTCAAAGCTAGCCAGGACCATTCCAAGTGGGCGGTTAGTCCCAAGGCAGCTGGGCATAAATCTGGAGGAGGCTGGGTGTGTGTTGGGGACATAAACCGGAATGAGGCAGAAGAGAAGCGAGGGGGAGGCACTGTGTGTCTGCAAGATCCAGTAGTGTGGAAGGCTTACCGGACAGCAGCGTTGGAGTGTGAGGCTTGTGGAGGAGGAACAGTTCAGTGTTGACACCCTTCAAGTGCCATATCATTTTCTTGAACTTTGGAGTCTTGTATGACTCAAAACATGAGTCCAAACAACACAGAAATTAAAATAACTTGAGAGAGTTCGGGTCTTTTGTTATGTGCTTTAGATTTTATCACAATTGTACAAACATTCACTTGGACCTTAAAATAGCTTGAAGATAATGATACTGACTGTCTGGAATCTGAATAGAAAGACTTAAAGCAAGATGAATATACAAACAATGTGTTTGTTTACTTTATCCACAAGAAAAGTACACATGTGTTAGACATGTAGAAACTGCTTTTTTACCCTGCAACATTGGAAAATCTGTTACAGTGTGTCAGCCAAGACCACTGAACATTCATATTAAAGCAAATTTATCAAAAGAAGACATGTAGTGCATAAATATCTTTGATGTGAAACTATACAACACCAGAGGTGGTTGTACGTCCTCCATGTGTAAACATTATAAACATGAGAAAGTGAGCACCCAGAAGAGAAAGGCACTAAAATAATCAGTAGCATAGCGTTACACTAGCACATGACATCCTCTTTCTGGCCCTGGCATGCTCATGCCTCAGCCAATGTAGCAGCCTCAGCGGCACTGAGCACAGGACATGACGACCAGAAGTCAAAGGACTCACTTCAAAGAGGTTGTGTATTTGTAACATGTTAAATCAAAAAATGAAGTCAGAATGGAGGCTTTGCATGGCTTGTGTAAACAATAATAAAGCTGTATCCTTCTAGGTTGCTGAAAAATATGGCTGTGTAATTTTTGAGATCTTTTTTTCCTTGGAATTGTTGGTTTAATGGTGATAAAATAACTGCAATAATCATTTTGTTGTCCACTAGGTGTCAGAAGAACCACATGCCTACATCCAGTGTAGAGACCTGGGCTTTTGTGTTGTGAAATTATGCACTGTACGTAGACAGATTCATCCTCCATTACAACTCCCCAAAGGTTTCCTAAATTCCAGTTTTAAGGTTCAGTGCGGTGATTGTAGTCATCATCTTGGCAGTTGGTGTGAGGGGAGGTGACACCACGCTGAAAATGTGTGCTCTGTGATGGCACCGACCTGTCTCTCAAAGAAGTGACACACCCTTTAATATCATTTAGACAAAGTAATAGTACGCTTGTACAATTGTATTGTTGTCTGTTATCTATAGAGACCTAACCTCAAAGTTCTTTTTTGCTGTAAAGCTGGTCATTGTAACATGAAGGTCTATGGGGCTTCAGTGTCTAGTTGAAGAACTGCAGGTTTGAACAGTCAACTGAGAGAGAGAGTTTCTAAACTCTGGTCTTCAGTTTCTCTGTGTAAAGGCACCATGAACAGAAGGTCAATTATAGTTGCAGATAACATTCTTGACTGTAAAAGCAAAACAAGTGGGTTAAAGAGCCTGAAAACCATAGCAGCCCTCCATACATGTTGAAAGAAATAGCATTATAATAAGTTATGATAAAAATTATTGCAGCTTTAAGGTTATTTTGAGTGGGACATCTTGCAGACAGTGTATAGATTTTTTTCTATGTTCACTTAACTTGCTTCAGTGTTTTGCTACAATAATTCTGTTTTTGTTGTGTTCATATCTTTTTAGATCTCTATACACTAAACAAACAAAAAAGTCTTAATACTTTCACTGCATCATAGAAGAAGCATGCTTTAACCAATAATTAATTACTTTGTTTGAAAAAGTCAGTCACAGTTGGGGCATTTTCTTGTACGTTTTACCAATTTGTATTAGCTCTTATTCATTGAGTTGGAATAAAAAAGTGCTAACTGACAGGGACTTGGGAGTTGGTACCAAAAGCACTCAGTTAAAGGCTCCTCCTCTGGGTGTAAGTTAGTGATGCATATATTATTTGAAATAAGAAAACAGGCAGTGTTTAACACAGCAGCTTCCGGTCTGAAATGTCAGCCATGCCTTACTTAATGGAGTCGCACATTAAAAGACCTGTTATCTGTGTTCTGGTTGGGAACAAACTTGGTAGAACATCAGAAAAAAGCATATTGTAGATTTTTGTTTTGTTTTTGCACAAACAAGGCCACATTTAGAGTCTGTGGGGGCATGCCTGTCAAAACAGAGTCTGCACCAGTCTCCTCCCCTTGGCCTTGATTCGAGGAAAAGTGGCACTGATCTCTGGGCTGTTTGACAGTGAGCCAAGCGGAGTGTTCCCACCTTTCCTTCTCAAGAGGAAGTCAACACTAGACGATGTCATGGCATAGAAGACGTTTCCTGTTGCAGGAATGACCAGTTCTGCAAAGAAGAGAAGATAATAATGAACAAGATTTAATGAAACGTTCGATTTTCTGAATAGAATGCCTTTACCTTTTCCTTCAGGCAGAAGTTGGATCAGCTCATATCTGGATGTCTGTTTGGGGTCCTGATTGTGCTTTTCTAAAGCAGAGTGGATCACAGCAGGGGTCTTATCATTGCTTGTAACCTTGAGGTAAGAGATTAGAATAATAATGTCAATGGGACAGCTTCATGTGCACTAAGATTATTCTGGGATCACAGTTCCTGAAACTGATTCTAAAGACTACACAGACCGCCAGGAAAGCTGTGGGTATAGCGTGCTCTAAATAAGGAGGGCTGGAATTTGTACCAGAATGCTTCGATACAGGTTTCCATCCTGCAGATCCATCCGTATCCTGACGATACGCATGTCAGGCCCAGACCCTTGGATGTTATTGGAAGGGTTGTTGCCACAGGAAGCTGACCGGCGGTGTGATTTTGTTGGAGTGGATGGATGAAGTGCGGTTGGGGTGTTTTCATTGGTAGAAAGAGAAGTGTCAACATCCAGACAAGACACAGATGGTGATCTCATATGCTGTATAAAAATAACAATAATCATACACACTGCAAATGTAAATCCAAGCAAAAAGGTATATCAACATCTGTGAACTAGTAAGCTAATGCAAATGCAAACTTTGTTAATTTTGAGGTCTATATCTTCAGATTCAGTCATTTAGATCCTTCTTTTTACTGGCTTGCCGAGTATATTAATTTACCTTTGTGAGTTTTGAGAGTAGGTTATTGACTGGTGATTGAAAGTCAAAGAGGCTGTCACTGTCTCCAGCCAGGTTGGGCTGGGAGGTGCTCAGACTGTAAACACACAAACACATTTACCTTGAGGCTGCAAAAACAGACCATTTTCTTCATCCCAGTTAATCATTTACAGTACTATTTATTCATGAAATTCTATTTCAAATTGTTGTGTTGAATCAACACAACATCAAAACATTTTTTTACATTTATAAACTGGTAGCAGCAAACTTGCCTGCAGTCTGGCATTATTATCATTTATTATTTCCCTGTATAGCTTACTCTGGGCACTGTGTGATGATGACTGTCGGTGTATGACTACGGGGACTTGGTTCACAGGGTGCCTCAATTTCATTGGACAGTTTGTAACTGCAAAAGACAAGTTGTTGAAACTGAATATCAAATTTCAACCAACACAATTTTATTAATTCCATTTCTGTTATTCTTATCAATGACTGAACCAGAATGTACACTGAAAATCCCCACACAGCAAGGGATTTTAGATTGTACCTTTCCTCCTCTGTTAGTGTAGGTATGCTGTTATACCACTGTATGAAGGCCTCATCAGCGGTGAAAACGCAATTTTTGCAGGAAGACTGTAGGAGCCGGATTTGTGCTAAGACCTCAAATTCCTGTTAACAAAGGACCACATCACCACAAAGTTTCTTAATTAAAAAAAATGCTAATCAAGTGCTAGGCATGTTTTCATCTTTATAGGAACACCCTCCACCTAACCATTTCCCCCTCAGATACTGCGTGACTCCTGTTCTTTCTTTTATTCCCCATGTGGTAATACTGAAGTGTGTATCATTTCTTACCTGTGTCTCTCACTAACTAAAACTTATTGCAAAACTCACCCTTCTCCTTTTGTCAAAGTTGATGTAGCCATTCTGCAAAAGGAGTGACAGGATGTGTTTACTTAATTTCAAATTGTATTATACTGATGCAACTTCCATGGGAAGTGACACAGAAATGAGATTATCTTACATCCAGCCTGTCCTTGATCGCTGTGTCCAGCATGGTGAGGTCTGTAAGGAAGATACCCAGGTAGGGCACAGTGCCTCGGGCACTGGACTGTAAAAGTTTTTGAAAAAAAGCATCAGTTTCTCAGAGGTTTATACTTAAGAAAGGTAAAAAGCACACAGCAAGGGATTTTAGAGCAACTGCCTGTGGCTATTTCTCAAATGATTGCTCAGGATTCACATACACTGACCGCTCACTGTTGATTTCACGCTGTGCTCCTGCTTGGTCGATTCCCTCTCCCCTTTAAAAACACACTGTTACAACCCCCTGTTTAGCACAAGGTACCAGTGTCTAAGTGTAGAAAACACTACTCGTGCTTAGAATGTTATGAGTTAATAAATTCCACCTGATTCAACATAAATCATGTGCCTGCTGCATGTGCCTGACTCCATCTGCTGATGGATCACTGACTTCCTGACAGACAGGAGGCAGCATGTGAGGCTGGGGAAGAATGTCTCGGACACAAGGACCATCAGCACCAGTACCCCCCAAGGCTGTGTACTTTCCCCTCTGCTCTTCTCCCTTCTACCAACTGCTGCACCTCCAGCCACCAGTCTGTCAAGCTGATTAAGATTGCAGACAACACCACCCTCATTAGACTCATCTCAGATGGGGATGTGTCCACTTACAGGAGGGAGGTGGACCGTCTGGTGTCCTGTTGTTGCTGTGTATGTTTGCAATTAAAACCACCACTCATGTTCTGTTCTGTTCATTGTATGTCTGTTATGTCATGTCAATTTATAGCCTTACTTTTAGATTACATTGTTTACCTTGTTTTACTTTGACCTTATTTTTTATCTTAGTTTTATCTCATTCCATGTTAATTACTATACGTTTTATGTATGCACCAATCACTAAGGCAAATTCCAAGTAATGCGAATCCTCTTCACCTACATGGCAATAAACACGATTCTGATTCTGATGAATGACATTAAATCGATGCTTAGCAAAGCTAATATTGTATATTAATTACTAAATACGTCTGAAAAAAAATGAGTCACATTCATATTTGTCCCTGTTTTCCAATTTGTACAATTTTAATGACTTTTGCAGGGTCTTACATCATCATAAAGTCTGGTAGGGGTGTACAACCCTTCAGACTAGAATGTTTGATATTCATCCAGGATGTGGGCTGTAAAGTTAGTGAATATACTTCTCTTATGTTCAGGCAGATCTGAGGTTTTGCTGGAAAACGGTCATTTTAAGTTGCTTGTCTATTACCGAAGCTTTTTAAAATGTTCTTGTTTACTGATTTTACAATAAGGAGAATAACTTTCAAATGTTAAACTCAGCTTGTGAGCTCAGACAGAGATGCCTTTAAAGAGAAGTTGATTCAGCTACCTACAGCTGATTGCTGAATTTTCACTGCACTAACCTTGGTGAGGTGTCGGTTGTTGAGCCTGTTGTCAACGTTGGCGAACTTTGATGTCCCCTCCTGCAAGACGAAAAAAGAAAAAAAATGGGATGTGGTCTCTGATGACGCTGATTACCTGCCCCACCCTAATGTGTTTCACCTGTGTCTGATTGTCTTCCCTTTCCTCCTGTATTTAGTCTGTGTCTCACACAGTCTCCCCTCACTTCTTGCCAGATCGTCTTGTGTCTTTATTCCAAGCGTTCAGCAATCATCTTTCTAGTGATTTCCTAGGGTTTGACCGTTTTTGGATTTTGACTTTTGTCTGCTCCCTTTGGTACCTGTATTGATTGTTTTTGTGTATTGTATTTCTGTATCGTGTATCTCCGGCCTGGACTTTTGTACCATTGCCCTGTTGGCCTGCCTTTTGTGTAACCCTAGCCTAGGAACACTTATTTCTACTACTGAATCTAACTCTTCTTTGAGTCCAAACCTCCTAGCAATTTTGACAGGTGCTACCAGAGCAAGACAATGCATGCACTGACACAATAATGTGTTTGCCCACTTATCTAACAAGAGGAGGTAAATAACCCATAAACCAATAAAGTGGTGGTGTGTTACAGAGCTTGTTAAAATCAAGTATGATTAATTGTAATTATTACACATGGAGGTCTATGGGAACAGACTCACTTTGAGCTAAACATAAATGATCATTTGAGGAGCTGCAGTTTTTGGAACATTACAGTTGTATAGAAGATTGAAGCAAGACCTCTGGACCTTTCGCTGCTCATCCAAGCAGCTTCATCAGTTCTAATTGTTTGGTGGGGAAACATGGTTTATATGTGGTTGCAGACCTCAGTGGGTGGGTTTGGGTAAAACTTACAGACAATAGTGATGATCTGGCTGACTGTGCCAGGTGTGTCTAACGACTGGCTAACGACTATGAGACTGCCGGAGGGGGACTGGTTGACAGCCCATTGTTCTTGCTGTGAGAATGTGACTTCATGTGAAACTTCCTGGGAATGGATGGAAGCTGCATTGTATGTGGTAGAAAGATGATGTCTGAGACCACCACCTCTGTTAAGGGAAGGTTTTTCCAGCTTAACATAGATGGCTTCCTTGACTCCTCTTTGTAACCATCTTTTTTCTCTGTCTAGGATGTGGACATTGTTGTCCTCAAAGGAGTGTCCTTTCTCTTTGAGGTGGAGGTGAACAGCTGAGTCTTGTCCTGAGGAGGTGGCTCTCCTGTGCTGAGCCATTCTTCTGTAGAGTGGTTGTTTAGTTTCTCCAATGTACAGATCAGAGCATTCCTCACTGCACTGGACTGCATATATCACATTGCTGTGTTTCTCCCTGGGAATCTTGTCCTTCGGGTGAACCAGTTTATGTCTCACTGTTGTCATGGGATGTCATGGTTGTTGAAGATCCTATAGAGTTTCTCTGATACTCCTGAAACATATGGAATGGAGATGTTCTTTCTCCATTGGTTGTTCTCCTTCTTCTTGTTAGAGGGTCTTGTTTTTGGGGCTTTGATGAGTGCCCACTTGGGGTAGCCACAGGTTTGCAGGGCCTTCCTGATGTGGTGTTGCTTCTTCTTCTTCCCCACTGAGCTGGTGGGTACAGTTTGTGCTCTGTGCTGCAGGGTCCTGATGACTCCCAGTTTGTGTTCCAGTGGGTGGTGTGAATCAAACAACAGACAGGTACTGGTCCGTGTGTGTGGGTCTCCTGTACACTTCCACATTGAGGCTCCTGTCCTCCTCAATGTGTACTGTGCAGTCCAAGAAGGCCAGATTGTTGTCCCTGGTGTCCTCCCAAGTGAACTTGATGTTACTGTCCACTGCGTTGATGTGTCCTGTGAACCGTTCCACTTCATGGT
The DNA here is from genome assembly GCF_900634625.1 of Parambassis ranga. NCBI lineage: Eukaryota > Metazoa > Chordata > Actinopteri > Ambassidae > Parambassis > Parambassis ranga. The sequence goes on from NC_041036.1 coordinate 21,972,477, forward strand.
TCTTAATTTTGACCCAGGTGTCATCCACATATCTAAACCACTTCTTCCATGTAAAGGTTGGCCACAATTGGAGACACAGGTGGGCCCATCACACAGCCATGCTTCTGTCTGTAAAATTTCCCATTGTATGTCCCATGGTGTCGTCTGGGTCCATTCAGATCTTGTCCAAATGGACCCAGACGACACCATGGGCTCATTTGACGTCACCTCCCTGTTCACCTACATCCCAACCTCAAAAGCCACAGAGATGGTAAGGAGATGCCTCACACAAGACAGCACACTCAAGGAAAGAACCAACCTCACGCCAGACCACATCTGTGACCTGCTGGACCTCTGCCTGAACACCACCTACTTCCAGTACAATGGGAACTTTTACCGATTCCATTGCATGCCAGAAAATAATCACATTCATACAGTCTTCTGCTAACAACTACACTTGTGTTCTTTATTTGGATAACAGCTTACCTCCTTCAGGAGCTCTCTGCTCTGGGAGTAGTTGTCTTTGTCCGAGAAAATTTCTGACAAGTCCTCATATCTCCTCATCACCTCTCTGTGAAGTAATTACAGAGATCAGACAGTTCAACGCTCTTTTCTCTTCTCATATTATTTGACCTGCAGAAATGTAGTAAAGATATTTTGCATAAACACAGCTCAAGAGTCAGGAAATCATAGTTATTACCATAGTTAATACCAATTAGTTCATAGTCGGTCTGTTTACATTGTTCTTGTTTACAGTTAGTAAAAACATTTTTACAGAATGTTTTATATTAAGACATGAAGTTATTGAGGCATGAAGTTAAAATTACAATTCGCTGTACATGTGGCATGTTACAATGACAACAAAAGCCTATTCTATTCTATATCACAATCCCAAATCACTATTGATTGTAACATTTGTTTAGTGTTTGGCTATATTTTAAAAGCATGCATTTAGCATGATTAAAGGGTTTGTAGGTTAGGAGAAATATTGCCTTTTAAAAACAGTGCTGGCATGGATGAGATTTTAAGAATTACCCTTGGGCAGTCCTGAGAGTCATTCAGCCACACACCTGTCAGTTTCCTGCCATGTCTTCTTCAGCCGGTGAATGGGATTGCTCTGCAGAGCAGAAACAATGGCGTAGAGTGAGGAAAAGTTCTTCCTGGCCCGGCACTCCTGTTAAGTACAGATAAAGAAGAATGCTCTCATTGATATATACTATTTTAATACACTCATGCACACACTGATAACTGAGTCCAGCTGGAGTTCAGTTACACAGTCACTCTGATGTGCTGAATAACATATACCGGTGCAGAACCTTGTCCTAAGAGAAATGTAAGGGTGACTCTGGGACAGTACTTTTGCAGTGAACCTGCTACTAGGTCTTCAATATTTTAACAGATGGTTACTGTGCACAATTAAAACAATTGAAACTATTAGTTAATATGTCACAGTGGGTAGATTAAAATGTTCTCTTTGCCTTGAGGTTGTACATCACTCAGCACTAGAATTGACTACTGCATAGCTGTTTTCTTTTATTTAATCTTCCACGTCCTCTAAATTATGGAATGTCCACAACTGGAATTGGAGACTCATATCATATTTAGTGAGGAAGAAAAATGCATCATTGGTTGTTTTTGGAAGCCTTGACACCCCAGATCATATCGATGAATGACATATCAAACCCAATAGATTGAAAATATTTCTTTGCACTTTGTTATATTGACCTCTGCCACACTGATCCATTTCTCCAGGAGTCGGGCCCTCTGCTGGCTGCGCAACTTTGTAGGATAAAGGCAGGATGCTAAAACCGCATTGGCCAACTTGTTGAACTGACGTATGGTGGCCCGCACTGACCAACAAACTCCTTCCCTCCCTTTCTTGTCCCTCTGAGACCACAGGGAGCCCAGACAATGGTACGGGACAAGACCGACGAAAAGCTCCTGAAACAAGAGAAATCTGCATAAACACTTAATTTCTGAAACATCTGTAGTTAAACTATCTGACCTTAAATGTGAAACAAAATCAAAGCATGTATTGTCATGTCCACAGCAAAGAAACACGCCTTGATGTACAATATAATTCTTTATCTGCATTTCACTATGAATGCAGTTAAAGGGCTAACCCTTTAAAAATAAAGTACAATATAGCATATAAGTCAAGAATAATATGTATATGATCTATAGAAAGAAAACCATCAGTACAATGCAACATGTGCAATATCAGTTATAGTGGTAGAAGGAGATTGTCCACTAATTTTCTGCTGATAGTTTAAATTTCTGTTTGTTTGTTAGAAGCATGAAGGGTCAAGGATAGAAAATGTAAATTTATCACAACAGAAAATATGATAAAGTAAATGCTGCTTGAAGTACAGGTACAGCTGTAAGAACAAACCAAATATTTGTTAATGTAAGGACTTTATTGTTGTACTCCCTCAGTCTTAAAGGTTAACTCACAGTCTCTATTTTGGTGAGCTGCTCAGCAATGAGCGCCGCAGGGAATCCCAGGACGCTGGTAGGCTCAAACTTGGAGGCATCAGCAGAAGAGCTGGTGAAACTGGCCTGATCTGCAAGGAGTAATTTAGCTCAATAAAAATGGCTTCGTGTGTACCTTTGAAAATCTGCTAGCCTTTAGATCACATAAGCTAGAAGTGTTCAATATAATAATGAAGTTGTTTTATAAAGTTGTGGTAGAGTTTTCTAGCCAGTTAAGAAAACGTTAATAATTTACTTTCCTAAAATAAAAGATAATTTACATTCACCTCAAGATTAAAGGATGAGACAAAAGAAGAAACAACAACTCAATATGAGTTAAATATATGAATTTATAGTATATATATATATATATATATATATATATATATATATATATATATATATATCTCGTATTTATTAAAGGTAGGGTAGGAGATTTTGAAAGTAAACACACGCCCCTTTCTCTCGGAGCTCACCCCGAAGCCACGCCTCCCAACCAGTCTGTGACCTCGGCCATCATGCACGTACCTCTCTGGTAGAGGTAGAGCAGGAAGAGAGTGACAACCAGCCAACTCTACACGCAGGTGCGCCTACTAGGATTGGCTGATGTTTTTAGAGTTTTATAGCTTCCACAGATGATTCATATTCTTCGTTTTAAAATGAAATTGCCGAACTAATCGGTTGCTGTCGGATTGTAAAGAGAAGTTACACTAATTTAACAAAAAGAAAGAAGAAAGAAAATCTCCTACCCTACCTTTAATTTATAATATATATTTGGCAACTGTTCTATCTCCAATCCTCCTTTAATGTAAACTTTTATCCCTGTTTAAAATACAGACCTTCATGGGTGTCAGGTAGCAGGGCTTTCTCACTGAGCTCCTCAGCTATCCTGAGGAGGGAATTGCGGAGATCAACTGCAGATGAATCCTTCGGGAGGAGGGGAGCCAGTCGCAGAAGTCGAGAGGGCTGCCCCAGATTCTTAAAGTCCTCAGGATACTCTGACAGCCATGTGCTAAACACTGTGCACACTGCTCTATAAGGGAGGAGAGAAAGAAAGAAGCATGTCTCTTGGTCATCAGGTATTCATTGTGTGTTAAAAGAATTTCCTTATATATCCAGTATATCCAATATCATGTAGAAGGCTAACATAGGTAAGTGTGATTTGACACTGTTTAACTCTGAGCAGTTTTGCTCTCCTGCAGTTCACCTTAGCTCTGCAGAGCATTTTAGCATTGTTGAGTAATGTACTGTTGATCTTTCAACACTACCCTACCAGTCCAGCAACAAACAGCAGGAGGTGCATATATGGAATCATAGGCAAGTTGATGTGTTGGCTACATCAAATTATTAATATTACAATGTTACATTGCTTACTATTTATTTTCCACAGTAAGAAACACTGCCTGGCAAAAAGTAGTCTCTCAAAAAGTTCAACTAGAGGATTAGCCATGGTATACAACTCCTCACTTATATAAGTCACAAACAAAGATGCTGCATTTTTCAAAACCCACTTGTTGAAAGATTGTCTGACATGGCTTCTCTTGCTGTCCCCAGGAGGGTTCTCTAATCTGTGAACAAAAAAGACAAAGTTCATAAAGCAGCAAAATGCTTGATAGTATCACTCAATTCACAGTATGTGCATGTGTGGTGTAAAACATGGGAAAAGCACGTATATGACTAAAGGTGCGATGTCCTTCCTAAAGTGATTGGCAACATGTTGATAAAGACATATGACTAAAGGCTTTTTTAGCAGAGGTGTTGTCCTATAGTTACACTGGGCTTTGTGTTCCATTATTGGTGTTTGCCTGGTGTTGCCATTGAGAAGACATCATTTCTACATGTATGCAAACATTTTATGGAGGTTGTTTAGTTATTTTCATTCTTGAGCTGCTCCTCTGTTTCTTTTAAGCATTGTGTTGTGGAAGAATTTATACCCAAAACACCCCAGCCATTTTACAAGAACAGATCGGTAGTATTGACATGAGCCTTTTCTTGAAACTTTAATGTTGCACCTTGCTGTGTGGCTCGTTTTGCTAGTGTGACAGTGTATTGATTAGCATGGTGACTACAGGCCATTCAGAAAGTTCCCATATTTTATCATTATTATCCATGAAATAACAAAATGTTGATTTCTTTTAAAGCGGTGACACGAGCTGTACAAAGCTGTAACTTAATTTAGCATGTTTGTGAATGAGCAACTCCATGTGACTCTATTACGTATTTTGAAGTCTTTTTCCTGTTCTGTAAAGATTTGTATTACAGAGATGTGTCTCTCCTGCAGCAAGATATTTTCAGCAGCCTAATATTAAAGTGTGTTTGAGGGTGTCCCAAATGGTGTGTGATTATTCACACAGAGGCACTCTTCGCTTGATCTGCTTAAGGCTTCTAGTTGTGATGTCTATTCTTTGATCAAGTACTGATAATACACTAAATATAGGCCTACTGTCTGTCTTTAGTCTGAAATTTCACTACCTCAGATTGCACTAAACCAACCACACAAGTTAACAACTGCTGCACTTTAGAAAAAAAGATTTTAATAATAAGATAAATGTCAGTTGTACCTGTCAGTGAGGATGTCCAACACTCTCTCTGTGGAGATGAAGGACCGGTAGGTAGAGAGGAAGATAGTGACAAAGGAAGAGTCTCCCATAGAAAATGAGTGGAGGAGGTGAAGCACCAGCTTCTCCTCAGTCCCTGCTTTCACACACTGTGAGCGAGAAACTGCTGACTGGAAGGAAAGAGGAGTAGGTTATTTTGAATATGAGATGTTTATAAGATCTATGTGGCATGGCATTCATAAATTTACCATCGGACTAGTGGGGACAGCATGCTGCTGTTTGACCACAACTGTGTAGATCACTCCATCCTCCTCTTCCTCCACTACAGTGGACTGAAGCAGAGAAACCAAGAACTAAGTTAAACTTTATCCTAGTGGTTTGAAAAAGTGTTTGTCCCCTTTGTGGTTTTTTATTTTGTTGTATGTTTGTCACATCAATGATTCAGATCATCAAACAAATTTTAATAGACAAAAATAACACAAGTAAACACAAAATGAAGGTGTTTATTATTAAAGGGGAAAATATCCAAACATGACCCTGTGTTTTGGCCCACTCATCTGTGCAGAATTGGTGTAATTCAGCCACATTAGAGGGTTTTTGAGCACGAACCACCTTTTTAAGGTCCTGCCACAGCATCCCAATCCGATTCAGGTCGGGACTTTGACTAGGCAACTCCAAAGTCTTCTTTTTGCAGTCCCACTGAGCAGTTCCCTGTCCTCTTCAACCCCTCTCACCTCTCCTCTATTTTGGTTCTGGTCTGGTTCATACTAGTGATTCATGTCATTAACTGTGTTTGCTGCCTTCCTCATAGTTCTCTCTCTCTCTCTTTGCAGGTGCTCTGCCTTCAGACCTGCATGCTGACCTGCAGGCCGGCCCCTGATCATCCAAAGTACTGTTTCCCAGAATCTCTTTGAGTCCTCCTTCATGGCCTCTCCGAAATCCTCCCAGGCCCGAGTTTTCGCCTCCACGACTGCCCCAGCTGCAGCTTGCTTGGCCTTCCGCAGCTCCACAAGCCAACCAGGCTTGAGTGTCAGAGACACACGGCCAAAGGTCAGATTAAATGTCTCTCATTTGTTACTGAATTTCCTTGGATGGCAGCATGATGTCTGGATTTTGAGGACCTTCTGGCCTACTCCACTTTGTCAGGAAGGTCCTATTTAGGTGATGTCTTGATTGAGAACAGGTGTGGCAGTAATCAGGCCCAGGTGTGGCTGGAGAAATTGAAGCTGTGACAGCACAGTTCATTTATCTTTAACAGGGGGACAATCACTTTTTCACACTGGGCCCCTTGGGAATAGACACCTTTATTTAAAAACGACATTTTGTGTTATCTGTGTCTAATATTTGAATTTGTTTGATGATCTGAAACATTTTAGTGTGACAAACATAAAACAAATCACGAAGAGAGCACTTTTACACACCACTGTGTGTACATCATCAGACAATGACATGAAAATAAAAACATAAATAATCCGTATGTGTAAACAAAATCAAGCTAACTTGAACTGAATTCTCACATGTAGCTTAATTAATCAAGTTTTAGCTTAAGGTAAAGTTCCTGGCACAATTTTATAATTGACTCATAGTAACATGAATGTTACACTGTAAAACCCAATCCTCCTTACCAAATCCAGACCACAGTACCAGGTGGTCTTCATCGGAGAGGGCTCTGCCTGCAGGAGGAGAGATATGGTAATCAAAACAACAGCATGTGGTTTATTAGGGCCCGAGCACCGAATGGTGCAAGAGCCCTATTGAAACCCTTAGGATTATTATTTTTTTTTTTCCCCCTCCGAGATCGCATTTTTGGAGGCCTTAACATGCCCAAAAACTCACCAAACTTGGTAGAAAAATTCATTCGCCCGAAAAATTTTGAAATTTGCTGACTTTTGAAATGCACATATAAAAATGGCTCTATAGCGCCCCCAACGCGTAGCCCCTCTGGCCGGTTTGACACAGGATTATGAAAATTGGCACACATATGTATCACCTCAAGACGCACAAAAAAGTCTCTTGGACCCCCCCTCCAAACCCAACAGGAAGTCCGCCATTTGAAGGTTTGTGGCCATTTTTGGCGATGTGTGACCCTGCTGCCAAACTTTTCACGCCTCGCATACTTCAACGGATTGAGCTGAAATTCGCCGTGTCCACTCAGGACACCATAGGGAATAGACGCATTCCAAAACTCTTACAAAAGTCTGACGGTGTGGCCGGGGCGTGGCCTCAAAGTTTGACCATTTCTGAGGACACAGAAAGTCTCTATAACTTCTTCGTTTTCTGTCCGATCTGTACGAAATGTCACATGTATGATCAGAGTCTGACCCTAAACACATCTATACAACAATATTGAGGCTTTGATAGAGCGCCACCTACTGGCTACACAAAATGTTGTGTTTTCATAGGTTTTTCTGCCTGCCCCCCTGGCCTGTTTTGAGTAGGGTCATGAAAATTGGTACACATGTGTATCACCCCAAGATGCACAAAAAAGTCTCTTGGACCCCCCCTCCAAACCCAACAGGAAGTCCGCAATTTTGAAATTTCTGTTAATTTTTGGCGATTTGTGACCCTCCTACAAAACTTTTCACGCCTCGCATACTTCATCCAAATGAGCTAAAACTCACTGTGTCCACTCAGGACACCATAGGGAATAGACGCATTCAAAAACTCTTACAAAAGTCTGACGGTGTGGCGGGGGCGTGGCCTCAAAGTTGACCATTCGCCATTACAAAGGAACTCACTGTATTTATTGCCCTAATGCGTAGCCCCGCTGGCCAGTTTGACACAGGATCATGAGAATTAGCACACATGTGTATCACCCCAAGACGCACAAAAAAGTCTCTTGGACCCCCCCTCCAAACCCAACAGGAAGTCCACCATTTTGACTTTTGTGGCCATTTTTTGCCTATTTGTGACCCTGCTTCAAAACTTTTCACGCCTCACATACTTCATGCAATTGAGCTGAAATTCACTGTGTCCACTCAGGACACCACAGGGAATAGACGCACTCCAAAACTCTTACAAAAGTCTTACGGTGTGGTGGGGGCGTGGCCTCAAAGTTGACCATTCGCCATTACAAAGGAACTCCCTGTATTTTTTGCCCTAATGTGTAGCCCCGCTGGCCAGTTTGACACAGGTTCATGAAAATTAGCACACATGTGTATCACCCCAAGACGCACAAAAAAGTCTCTTGGACCCCGCCTCCAAACCCAACAGGAAGTCCGCCATTTTGACTTTTGTGGCAATTGTTTGCCTATTTTTGACCCTGCTTCAAAACTTTTCACGCCTCACATACTTCATGCAATTGAGCTGAAATTCACTGTGTCTACTCAGGACACCATAGGGAATAGATGCATTCCAAAACTCTTTCAAAAGTATTACCATGTGGCGGGGGAGTGGCCTCAAAGTTGACCGTTCGCCATTACAAAGGAACTCGCTGTGTTTTATGCAGTACTACCCATATACTTTATGCAATGTGGACAAAATCTTACAGTACTGCTATGGACCCGAGTCTGAACAGATATATATGCTAATAGGATGATACGGTCATAGCGCCACCTACTGGTAGCAGGAAAGTTTGGTTGTAAACATGTGCTTGTTGTATATCTGTGGAAATGAGAGGAGGAGAGCATAGCACAGGACAGTATAGGAGATGAGAGCATAGGAGAGAAGACTGCGATGACCCCGCGGATCGCAAGATGCGCGAGGGCCCGCAATGCTGCTTGCAGCTTTAATTAAATCATCTTATTTGAAAATGAAATTAGAATAATTTTGGATTAATGTCATATATTATCACGAAGAACACACACTTCAGAGGCTTTCATGTTTAAATAGTCTAATGTAAGTTCAATTCCACCACACAATATTTGATCTATTCAGATAGAAAACCTCAAGCATCTTCAACATAGCCAAAAATGACCCGAAGGTTCCTCAGTTGTTGTAGATGCCAAAGTAATAAGATAAGATAATCCTTTATTGGTCCTTGGGGACATTCTTGGTGGTACAGCAGCTACAAGTCATAGCAGCACACATTGTATAAAAAATTAGAACTGAATGAAAGAGGAATACTTGTAATGATAGAGTGATTTCAATACTGGTTATTGCACAGTATGACCCAGCATTGTAAACATTATACTGTCCAAGAAGCTGCTGCAAAAGTTTGTCAAGCTTGTGATACACCCACAGTAGGTATTGGAAGAGCTTAGTTAATTTTCTAATATTAATGACTGTACTTGTAAAGATACTTTCACTAAATGTTCACTACTGAGAGCTGCAGACATAGATGACACAACAAGCTTGTTGTAAGCCTGATTACAATGCTGAAGTGGGGCTGATCTTGCTGTACTGGCCTTATGGAGAGCCTTAAACGGCATTAGACTGCGTGGTGGATTGCATTGATGTATTTGAAAAGAGCTCTTAAAAGTGTAAACTCTGTAAAAGCAACTCCTTACACTTACTTTATCTATGGGCCAAAACTGTACTGACAAAATCTTCACGGCCTCAGAAGTGTTCAGCTAACTTTGTAACCCTCCACCAGAGATGTGAAAAGTACCAAAGACCCAAACTTGAGTAAAAGTACAGATCATCTACCAAAAAATGAGTAGAATACTGAAGTATTAAAAGTAGTCTGTCGTCTTTAAAATGTACTCAAGTATTAGAAGTACACAACAAAACCAGTAGGCCTGCACAACCTAATGCCACAACTCCCAAAATGAATAAAGAGGACACAGGAATGGATTCTCTGTCTCTTTACCTATGTAGATGGAGGGAGTGGTGTAGAACAGCAGAAACAGTCATTAGTGTCACTTAAACAAGTAACAATAATCATAACTACAGTCAAACAGCCACCAGGCTCTGTGGATTTAAATAAGTAATGCACAACAACATATCAGTAACAAACTGTTTCCAGGGGATTATAAGAGCACACAGGACAAAGAGGAACAATGTAACTGAGGCATCCGTCTCACTGAATAACAACACAAACACTGCCGCTTACTTGTGGGCCTATTGAGAAACCTCCACCTCTCGGCCTCCGCCTCCCTTGCAGGCGAGTATTAAGCCTCAGTGATGTACAGAACGTGCACGGCTTGAAAAGTCTATGTGTCTGTGCACCGAGTAATGACGCTGGCTTATAAAAATGTATCGGAGTAAAAGTATTCAACTCATTAAAATGATGTGAAGTAAAAGTAAAAGTAGGAGGAAAAATGATACTCCCATAAAGTACAGATCTGCCTTTTTAATATTTAAGTACAGTGGTGAAGTAGTCCTACTTTGTTTAATTCTCTCCCATTCACCTGCTGGTTTTACACACGGGTCCCCAGTATTAGAGCAGCGGACAAGGATGGAGCAGAACTAATCAAATAATAGGTATGTGTGGCAAGTCTTCAAAACATGATGCAAGATCAAAGTATAAGTCTGCCCAGATGTCCCACATTGTCACAAGGAGCTTTCGTCACCAACTCTTAACAGACAGCACAATCTGCAAAGATAATCAAAGGCTTCAGAGATTGATCAGCTGTTTGTTTAAGGACCAAATCACAGAGAAAACGTTAAGAGGTGCTGGTATTGCTACCAACTCCACTGGCTCAGAATGTTTGTGTACTCTCTCTCTCCCACTTTACAGGGAGCAACACAGGCATCTGTGCAACATGTGGTGTGGGAACATCAGCCCAAACTCTACTACTTCCTTCCAGATCATTACCAAGAATTATATCCACCCCTTCTACAGGCAAAGCTGGGGAAATCATAATTCATCATAATTGTAAACCAGCCTAGGTGTAGACTGGTTGTCCGCCAACTGTGAGGTTGGTAGTTTAATCTCTGTTCTTTGGGCAAGACAGTTAACCGGAAGTAGCAGCACAACTAGTGTGAAAGTGACTATGCTTGTGTTTGCAAATGAAAAGTAGAGTTAAGTGTTTTGAGTACCTAGAAAAGCACCTTATAAATGCAGAACATTTACTTGAAAGTCATGACTGACATGTGTCACTGACAGTGACATTGATTCAGCCAGTATTTGGCTGGTCTGCAGGATTTCTACTGCTGTTGCTCTGAGTAGATACTAGTCTGGTCTGCGTGGATTCAATTTGGATTTCCAGGTGATGGTACCAGTGATGACAGAATAAACAACAACAAATAGAACATACAACAAATCAGAAAAATAAAGCAAAGCAACACCTAGACTACAACGACAAAAACATGATTTGGGACTGTTGTGGGCTTTTGCTAGAAAAACTAAAATCCTAGGTGTTTTCAGCAATATGCAATTACTGTACCTTTAATGAGGCAAGCACCAAGAGATCACAAAAAGAACACCCCAGTTTAGAAAAATGATTACGACTGATATGATAAAAGAACTTGCTGTGAAGGAGAGTCCAGACTCATGTCCTAACTTTCACTGAGGGCCAAGGGCGGAGCGGGTAATCGGGAGAGGCGGGAGGATTCCCAGTGGGTCGCTTGAGTCATGGGCCGGTCGGCGACGAGGAATAGTAGTAATCACGGTAGAATATGAGTGAATGTTTGCAGCGCTGTTCGCGCTGAATCGACCTGTCTCTGAGAGAGAGTTTGGGAGCTACCATTTCACACAAACACGCCTTTGCATAGCTCACCGTTAGTTTAGTCCACCATAGCCCGTCTCTACCAAAAGTCGAGACGGGACAGGAAGAGACCAGGTGGGGCTGAAGAAGCCAGGTTACAGTGCTTGGCAGCATTATTTGAGGATGCTGCCAAATGTGCAAAGCTCACTGACATGTTTTCAACTAGCATAAATACATTGAGCTACACACGTCACTTTGAACGTTGTGTTATGTTACCACAATTAATAACTAACTAGACTAAACTATAGACTAGCATATAAAAAATGTTCATGCCTTTACATAGGCAATGGCTGTTGAAATGAATTTACATAATATATATTTAAATAGTGTCATCTAAATAATTGAATAAATAATCATTATTAAATAGTTGAATGTATAATAAGTGTGCTGTAAAAGAATTCCTTTAGGGCTGGCTTTTTGTAGCATCTGAGGAGCAAAGCCAGGCAGACAATATTGATGAAACCAAAATTAGGGAGGGCACAGGCCCAGCTGAACGGAGTGGTGGTGAGTAAAAAAGTTGTTTTTCAGGACTGCTTACAGTTCATTGTGTTGATACATTAACATGACAAAGATGCTGTTTGTGTCCTGGCATTAGTATTTCCATCTACATATTATAGGTGAAGCAGATGCTGAGAGAAGGGAAAGAGTGACAGTGCCCAGTGAGTCTGCAGCAGCCCAGGATATACAGGCACAGGGGAAGAAGAGGCCAGTGTAGATGAGACTGAACATTTTTTTTTCATCCATCCACAAGCACATGACCTAGAAATGTTTTTAATCACCACCCTCAGCAGCCTATTAAACAGCCCCTACATTTTTTTAGTTATAATGATTTATTTGTTATTATTTGTTATTTCTGAATATTTTTTCGCACTGTAATAAAACGTTTATATTACGTGCTACATTTTTGCCTAATTTTTCATGTGGTGAATAATGGGCCGGTCTTGCCCATTAAACTCCCGGGCTGAAAAGTTGTCCCACTCCGCCCCTGATGGAAAATGTTTATAAACTGATTCCAGCTTGTTTACATTGTATAAAAATCAATAAAGAATTTTTTATGATAATCTTTTTCTGTGTTATAGGCATGTTTTAAGTTCTTTAGACTTCAAACACAGTTGTGCTGTTTCCATAGAGGAGCAGGACTGTATGTTGTAATGTAGAATGGACCCACCTTAACTGAACATGAGACAGAAATTAAAAATACGCTGAAGCTCTCGATAAAAAACATTTTTTTAAGTATAATTTACAGAGAACTGTGATTAATTTTCATATTCATATTCATATTGTGCTGTTTTTTGATGATGGGTGTGACAGCTTTTTTTGTTTACACTTAGATTACAGCATTTAAAACACAACACCACAATTGACGTCACCTTATGCTGACACTTTTACAGCTCTGACTTTTTCCATGCTAAAACATGCATGAGTGAACTCATTGCTGGAGTGGATCTGATAGATAGATCACATTAAGAGCCACCACACTCTGGTATTCTTCCTCATAAACCTATACTGCAAATGTTAGTCTTAATAATGATTTTTAAGCCCATGTTAGCTGCACATAGCTTTGCTCAAATTACCTGGCCTGACTTGATCGAAGGTCAGAGCACCAAGCAAGGTGGCCCTTGCACTGAAAAAAGATCTGCTCTGCATAATACCGTGTGTGTGTCAAACCTGTTCGTCTGCCTACCTATTTAATCTCTCCATGCTTCTATGTAAATTTATCTCCCCCATGAAATCAGCCCAAACACACACACAAACACAGAAATGGTCAGGCAAGTTACCTTTTTCCAGACAAGTCCCGACAGGTAGCAATCCCCAAGCTTCCTGGAAACCTTCAGGATAAATGCACAGCCTGTATTTTAAGTGTTTCCATTGCTTCTCATTGATCGTTCACTTGTTATTGCTATGTAGCAACTGTGGCTGACCTAGATCTGCATGTCTACTATTTGATTCTCTACGTGTTGTGGCACACAGAACACACCTGAAGCAAGAGCTAAGTCCAGCCCCTCAAGGCTGCGTCACCTAGACACACCTTTTACACACACACACTACAAACACAGATAAGAACATGGTAGTGTTGAGGAGACAACAGTCATTTGCTACCACACGCACATTAAAAACAATCGGCATTAAAACCACATATGTACACATGAATTATCTCACAAATGAAGGCTGCGGACACATGCATGAACACATGCTACACACACACACTGACTGACAAAGCCCTGAATCTATTTCCAGAACAATACCCCTTTTTTCAGTTTTTTTTTTCAGTCTCTCAACCCTCCGACTCTCTTTCTTTGTTGACGACCTTCCCATGCAGAAAAACCTGTTTGACTGAGTGTCCTGTTTAATGCAGATCTTAAAGCTATAGTTTTTATTCACTAGCACTGACTTACAGTTCGAGGGCTCAGAGGCTTTGTAAGAAGGGGCAATAAAAGTTCACACTAAACAGGAAGCAAGCTGTGTTTATTTTAGAGGCTACTGACAAAGTGAAGTCATGTTCACAGCTCTCTCTGTATGGTGTGTTTGTTTGTGTGTGTATGTGTGTTAGGTTATGTAGCTCAATGGCATGTCAGTTAAGAAAGAGTTTTTTTTTCCTTTAAAAAATCATCAGAGACACATCATCGCACCTCTGTCCACTGTTTTTTTCTGTATAGCCTCCATCAGCTCTGAGAAGGTTGTTTATTTGCTGATTCATACACAACCCTTCAAATTGTCTTGATGAATATTTAGGTTGAAGGACCACTGAAGCCAGGGGGTCATAGTCTATTTGACTGATAAACAAATAAATGAATAAATAACTATATTTACTTACGTAGTCTGTTTCTTATGACTGCTATGCTGAGCACTACACAGGCTATGTAGGGGTAGCTTGTATATGTAGCTTGTTTCCTCATTGTGTCCTTGTGCCAGTGACTTTTTGCCCCTCTGGAGAACATTGTTAGTGTCACCTCAAGTGTAATTATTTTTGTGGTTAATGTAACTGGTCTGGTAAGACAGAATACCGTCATGGCCAAACAATACTACGGCCTTTTCAGAAATTTACGTCTTTGGTCTACTCTAGAAATCCAGATGCCTCACTTCAACCTTGAAAATGACCTGGATGATTGAGAATCTTCATCATCGACCACTCCTCTGAACGTCTCCTCATGAGCTTATTATGCTCTGGTGTCAGCCAATGGCAATTACTAATTAACAGTCAAAAATTGGCACAAATAATAGACCACTAGCTAATTTGGGAGACCTCTATTTTACGCTGCTTTTTCTCCATGGGATCGATTGTTGTCTGTTTATGTTCTTGTGAAATAGGATCTTCTCTTAGGGTTGCCTTTTTCTTAAAGTTTGCCCCAACCCTAGCTGCAAGCAGGAAGTACATAATAAGTGGAGACAAACACAGGAAGCAGGACATGCTGTGTTGTGAAGCTATTTTTCTTCCTCTTTTCCTTCCATTACAAGCGAGGCTGAGTCAACCTCTCCTTCTGAACAACACAGCAACACCAGCCAGGAAGTCAACTCTCTATTTTAACCCCCGAAACAACCTTTGAATCTGAATTGAAAATATCCACACAGCCTTATTTTTGATATGTCTTTCATCAGAATGAAAGATTATTCATACATCTTGTGAAGCTACATTTAAAGATCACAGTCCATTCTTTGCTCTGTGGCCCTGATCCCTTCCCTCCATTCTTTCCCTCTGCTCCTCTTTTCATGCTTTCATGTGTGAATCTCTTGGTGCCCATTTTCTATTCTCTTTCAAGCAAAACACATGGCATACAGGTCAAATGTCTTTCATTGTGCTGCCTTTACAAGGCAAAATATGCACATAAAAGGTACAACATACCAAAAAAGCATTAGCAACAGTTGCCTATCACTGTTACTCCACTACACTTATCACTCCTAAACACCACCACCACTCACCAATCTTACAAGAAGAAGAATCAAACTGCCTGGGAAAATAAATGTATTGTTTGCTGGCTTCACTAACCCATACAAGTGAACGCTCACACCTTCAGTGACATGCTCATCACAGTACAGTAATGGAAAGAGCCAGAGTACACCATTAACTATGGCCCCGTTCACACTGGAGAAAGTCATTCCAGCTAGAGTAGGATTGAGCCCAGACAGCCTTTAAGCTGGATGCGTTCAGACCTATTTTCAAATCTGGCTAGCACACACTTGTGTCCGCACATAATCTGGTTTTATCCAGCGTGTTTGCTGTCCTCCAAACCACTAGGTGGCGCCTCGTAATATACAGAGTCCATTCAGGCAATTGAGTCAATTGAGGCAACTGGATTTGCCGGATTCGAGGTGTTCACACTCAGAAAAAAAACATCTGGATAGGCCCGAATCCCGCTTTAAAAATCAGTGCCACCAGCTGCTAATCAATATTGACTGCTCACGCAAGTGAATCACTTTCATGAATTTCTGAACAAGCCGCTAAAGTAGCAGGTGAGGAAAAGATGATGGAGAGAAGAGGACAAGAGTTACAACTTGCTAACTCTTTCTTTCTTAACCATTTGTGCTCTCACATACCAAAATTCACTTAGATTTACCCTGATTTACTACAACAGTACTATTTTATTAAGATAGTATCACTACGACTACTGCTACCCCATGAGACAGCGTTTCACCTCCATGAGAAAAATAGTCACTTTTAATATCCCAGGATCTCATGAAATGAGATCATGTCACTGTTGTCTTGGTTAAAACCTATTTTTAGGTAAAGACTGAAGAATACGATGTGCACTCTCAGCATGCTCTCTGTATTAATCAGTGAAAACACATTCACCTTTGAAGCTGCATTGTTGTTTCACATGCATTCTGACTGACACATTTTCCCTCAAGCTTCTGTCACTAAAGAGAGAACAAGTAATTGTATTGGATTCCACTTGACAGGCTGTCCTTGGAGACGGCCTGTGATACCAGATACTGTTTATGGGGAAACCAGGTGTACGTTGTATTGACTGGCCAAACCACAGCATGCATTATTTAGATAAAGTTCCAGCAGGAAGGCAGATCATTCTGAAAGAAAGTCAGAGCAGATCATTTTTTAGTTGCTGGGAATTTCTTAACTCTGTGTGCCATGGGACGTTCATGTGTCTTTGAAGCAACAGAGCTGGTCATTAAGATATTCATTCAAGAAAGAAGAAAGTGCTCCTGTCTTCAGCAATGAAAATAACTGAATAAATATCTGTGTGGCCTCAGGCAAACAAAGCAAACCTCACTATCAAGTCACTAAACATTAACAGAGGTGAAAGATCATGGGAAATTTACCTTCACCATGAACTTGTCAAGTTCCTCATTGTTTAGTCAGTGCATGCAAGTATCAATTGCAGGTTAGGGAACAAAAGTACCTTTCGTCTATCATTAAATAATATAATATTAAAAAATCTATCTTTGACTCAACAATTTGTGTTTCAAATATCTGTATTATAAACAAATTGCTGTTTGCATGGCAATAACCAGCGGCGTTCTTTCCTGTGTGTATTTTAACACAACATAAAAATGTAGGAAGGAAAAAAACAATCCCAAAGTTAGTCAGAATGATCACACCCAACAGTTAGCCAACTGACTGAAAGTGATCAAGTAGTAGATCTGGGTACTGGTTGAATGTATGTTACATTTTTGTTTATTTCCCTCTGGGTTATCTGAACCAGATCAGCTTTTTATTAAAGAAACTTGTAGTTAAATACTCAGATGATTTTATGGCACTCTGCTCTAAATGCTGTGATGGCTGAGCATTCTCCTTATTCCCCGTTTTCAGATCAGTACTCAAACACATTAATCGCAGAACGAAGATGTGTGCAATGTGAGTGAGTTCACCGTTTTCTCCTCATCCTCCACAACACCAAAGCTGTAACATGCTCACCTGCAATGCTTCCGATTCATCACTGACACTCCTCCCTGATTGGTTGCTCAGGGTTCCTCTTTCAGGCAATAATGGTCTGTAGCCAATGAGAGGCACAGCGTTTGACTCTGACCCTGGCAGGTCATAACCGCCGGTTCGAATGTTACGGGGTAGCATGGCACCAGCTGACACAGACAGGGAGAATGATGGACAAGAAAGAAATGTTTAATGGTATGTTAGGCAGCCATTAAGGGAATGATGTTGTGCTAACATGTTCATTGGTGATCATGGAAACAAACAACACTTTTTTGTAATAATAACAGAAACTTTGCTGTGACTTTCTGTGTCAGGGAATTAATGTAAGGATTTGAATTATTGAATTATTGTATTATGTGCATTGCATACACATCTAGTTTTGGTTTGGTAGCTACCTACCCTAGTAAAATCTGCCTTAAATGTAAAACTACTTCTGCATAATTGAAACTTCTAGCTGCTATATTAGCTAGATTTCATTACCGGGCTAACCTTAACTTACTTGTTCACCTGATCCATGATCCCACAAACATACGCATTATGAGTATAGTTTACAGTGAGGACTTTTAGCCACCGATTATGTAACAGTATTATTCATTTATTTGTGCATAGTTATATTTAGAATTAGAGGCCGCTTCAATTTTGTTGTATATCTTGTACAATGATAATAAAGTCACGTAAATTTAGCATCAAAACTCAGCATGTTTGACCTCTTTTTTAAATATTAAAATGCCCCCTTTGTGTTTTAATTAACTACAGGCCTTCTTTCAGTCATTTAACCACGGAGTACACAGAGTTCTGGATAAGGGAAATCAAAAATGCTTAAATGCATTTCCATTGTAGACTCACTCTTGTCTCTACTTGTCCTTAGGATAAAACCTAACACGGAGAAGCAGCATTGCACTGAACTTTCCCATCTTTTGTTTTATCTCCTTTGTCTTCTAGATCCTACTCACCATGTCACCATGTTATGATTTAGGTCACTTTTAAGGTGATAATATGTTCATCTTCAACTGACTAATGGTGAGCTGTAGCTGCATTAAAAAGCACAAAGTGAATAAACAGCCACTCCTGGTAGCCCGGATGCCTCTGGTTGATTTGTTTAACACATTCACTGTGGCCCAGAGCATCAGGCCTAGATTTGCATTGCAACCCCTCCCTCCATTTCCCTTTTCCCTCTTTGGTATTTGAACTGCCATGAAGATAGGCATCGAGTAAACACTGTTTTAAGATGAGAGGTGTAGGAGGGACTAAGATGGAGGAGTTGATAACACTACAGCACTATGGAAATGTCATCTACACACTCTTACACATTAAATGACACCCTTGCTTAAACACAGTCTTCCTGTGTCATGTGGCCGCTGTAATTCAAATATCTGCTGTCTCCTGTAGTGAAGACTAATGCGTGCTGCTAACACTCCTCTTTTACCACTCAGTCCTTTATTTGCTGCAGGTGTCTGGTGTCTCTTAGTATATTCTTGCTATAAAACCAAAACAAGTTTGCAGTGAGAAAGAAAATGAAAGATGCAAGCAGCCCTGGCTGGGAAATGAAGCTTCACAGTGCAGCATGTTCCCTGACTACACGGCTCCACAGAGGTCTGAAAGGCCACTATTCACTGGTCCTGACCGACCAACGCACACACTGGACTGAGGTGTAAGCAGGCACACAGAGTAACTAGGTTACAGAACAGTCACACCCCATAATGCTTTTTCCCTGCTGCCATAGATTGGTGCTACAGTGAATGTTAGTCATAGCCTCTGTCACAGTGTAGGAGGAGAAGGGCTGTAAAAGTTTGTGTACGAACACAAGCACAGTGTGAACGTGTTCTCAACTGAAAGTCTGTCAGTGGAAGCAGGCGATGAAACAGGCGGATGAGAACATGTAAAAGCCATGGTTCTACTCACTAATAGCCGAATGTCATTTGCAGAATGCGGGCTGACCGCCTGTGTGTGTGGTCAGCTGGATTCATGCGGCATCGGATGACCGCCGGTGCTGATGGATCGGTGGCTGGCTCAGCTGAGGAGAGTCGCACCCATCTGTGCTACCGTTACCACCGACGACGACGGGGGAGTCTCCCCCCAGCTCTCTCACGCTCTCCCCTGTTATCACCGTACACACGTCGTCCGTCCAGCTTTTAGCAGCTGATAGCGCACTTTGGTCTCACTGCAAACTCCCTCCCTCCTGCTCGCTCTCTCTCTCTCTCACACACACACACACACGTCGCAGTTCCTGTGTGTTGTGCACTCATTGCTTTGACAACGATCCGGCTCTCTGGTGGTTCATCACAGTGTGAGGACGCTTACTTCACACACGGAAAGCGACGCCAGATATGGCCCCTACAGACCAAAGCATCCTACATTATCTAACTAGTGCCGTGGCTGCAACTGAAGAAAATAGCGTGCAAATGCTGATAACACTCCCAGAACCTCCAACTCTTTGAAGCTGTTTTTTGTGACAGAAGTTTTTGTCTATCTGTACAAGGACAAAGCTCACATGTGACCACCTATTTTACATGCTGCAATACAGAGGGCTCATCTGCTAAAATCATGATTACATACTAAGTGACTGTGTAGCAACCATTACGACACGGATCAGAACACATTAATGTTGGCTCTTAATGACCAGTAATGACCTCCTGTCACAGATTATGAGGAATATAAACACATGCTCCTCCAGTCTGATCCTGCGCATGCCCCTTCAGATGGAATGTCTTTTCACATTGTCAAGGTACTGCTGCATAGGCTGCTGCACTTGTATTTGTTCGCCACCTAGTGGTCACATCTGCAAATTGCACTTTACCACCTTTTTTTAACTGCCAGGGGCCATTTTGAAATGCGCGGCGGTGCACCCACGCCTGATTGATGTCAATAATGTGTCATAACATAAACAAACGAGGGAAACCAGCACAACTTTGGTTTATGTGTGCCTGCTGCCAAAAAACAAAAACTTCAGAACGCACCATCCTGTGTGTCACCAAATCTTAATGCTAATGATGTTTTTTTTGTCCTTGTGAATAAGTTAAAGATTTTCGTAAACTAGGAACCATTCATAAAGCTATATTCTAAAAAGACCTCACAGCTAGCCTAATGTGTTACTTATCAAACTGTTCATGTATAGTGTTAGGAAGGATACTAGTATTCAAGTGTATTCAATTACAGAATACAGATTACACATAGAATAGAATTTTAAGCGATCAGCCCCTGCTTACTACAAAGGACGGGAGCTATAAAACGACTGTTACAGCTGACTGCATTAACATCAATGTTATTTCATATAGAGAACAGAAATAATATCGGTTAAACAATGCAAACAAAAGTCATTTTTCACACAAAACAATGTTACCTACATACATGAAACAGAGGTTCTAAATTTGACCATGCATGAATGACAGTGATTTTTATGTGACTTGTTTTATGCACCAGAGTGAATACACACGTGGTTCTGTCGCTAATCCCCTGACTTCAACAATGTAACTGTATTCTAATCACCATCTATTTGAACAGTAACGGAATTCTGTATTCTAATTACGGTACATGTAATCCGTTACTCCATAGATAACCCGCATATTACACATTTGTCCTGCAGATGTTTGCCTAGTTTATATTTCAGGATGTTTAAAGTTTTATTAAATGGTCCTTGTTGGATGCACATCAGTGACCTGATTTCCTTTAGATAAACACTTAAAGGATACCAACAGACTGGACAAACTCCATCAGACCCTATAACTCATCTGTGACTGTCAGAGCTGTGCTCACAACATGGACTAATGCATCATCTCAGGTGCACTTCACACTTCACAGTTACATTACCTGTGTAGGCTATTTATCTTAATATGTCTGCTGCTATGTGTATATGTAGGCTATATAAGAGTTTTGTGTTTAGTGTCCTTTCCCTATGTTGCTGCTTCCACAGCCTAATTTCCCTACGGGGATTAATATTAATCTTAATCTTAAATCGAGTTCATTCTTTGACAGAGAGTTGTATCAGTAGCCTCCTGATAATTTTCCGTTTCAGAGATCGGCTCTGTTTTCTTCTTGGAAACTTCTCTCCACGGGTTTCCTTCTCCTTGTCCGGCCCCTCCTGTTTGAGAGCAGTTAATGAGGCGGCTAAACGCACTAATTGGCCTCTTAATTAGCCTCTGTTAGTGCGCGCGCCGCTTTTGCTGGTCATCCCTCCTCCCTCCTGCTCTCCAGACATCACAATCCCACCTTGTTTGTCACAACGACTTGGTCCCCCCTCCTCCACCTTGGATCCCCCTCTATCACTATCTCCCTCCCACTTTATCTCGGTGTTTTATGCCTGCGTCACAACAAGTCGGTCGAGAGCGAGACAGGGATGATGGCGTCTCTGGCGGCTTGATTCCGGTGCAGCTCTTGACAAGCCGCCTTAATAGCATCAGTCGGTGGCGGAGAAGGGGGCGGGGAGGGGGGGTAGCGACGGGAACATGACGAAACGGCACTGCCGACGACGGACAAAGTAGACTGAGGGACGGGCAGTCAGTCGCCTTTCCCCCTCCTCCTCGCAGACTGACACACGCAGGCGCTTCGCACAGACAGGGACATACAGACACATCTGTCCACTTTGTGCAGACACGCAGGCTGCGCATCGAAGAGGGCAGTAATTGGACAGCGGAGACACACAGCAGATGAGGGCATCGCATGACCAGCCTGTCCAGGAACCACTGTGACCCCGACGGAAAGGAGTTCGTTTGACAGGTACCCTTCACCGGTCAGCTTACTGTAATATTTTGCCTTATTCCCAATCAGATTCATAAAACACACACACACCCACACGGTTCTTCCTGTGTCTGTCTTGACTTGAGTGCATGCACTGGAACAGATGTGCAAGGCTAATGCTTGCAGAGGCATTTCATGTGTCTATTGTAAGTTTTAAACATTTGGGGAGAAAAGTGCACAGCAGCACAGTAGCTGCAGGGTCCGAGCTTTCAGTCAAACTGTATTGCAGCAGTCATGCAGTGTTTTTTCTTCCTGTGTGTTTGATGTGTGCAGTAATCATTTGTCTTGCTCTTTGGTTGTGTGCTCACTCTCATCTTTCAGTGTGGTGGATACAGGATGTCGCTATGTTTTAAAAGGAGGAGGAGGACGAGATTTTAACCCCTTTGCATCGAGGCAGCCCAAATGCCAGGGGCCAGAAACCCCTTGTCAGCAGCAAAGTATTTAGCGAATAAATCGGATTTCCATTTCACATGAGCCCCACTGTGTCTCCCCTCTGTGTCTCTCCTCAGAATGGGGGGAGTAAGTGAAGGAGATGATGTTTTGGCGCGATGGAGTGATGGACTGCTGTACCTTGGCAATGTGAAAAGAGTAAGTGTGGGACTGAAAACACTTTGTGTGTGTGCACATAGATTTGAACAGACTTCCACTTAGTTTTCTCAATCATTCTGCTCAGCTGTTATCTCTTTTTCAGGTAGATGGAGTCAAGCAGTGTTGTCTGGTGAGATTTGAGGACAACTCTGAGTTCTGGGTGCTGAGAAAGGACATTCACTCCTGTAAGAACTCTTTTTAGATATAAGAGAGAGTAGTGAGGAGTTGAAAGAAGACTTTCCAGTTAAAACTTTATTTTCAAGAACACTAAAGAATGTAGAAAGTCCTGGCTGCTCAGAGTATTCCGATAGTTGCATGTTGAGACCTAATTGGTATGGACTATTAATGAATTTATTGGACTAATACTTGTTATCTGTTCATCAAATACAGTAAAATGTCAAAGGGTGCAGGATACACTGAAATCAACAAGATAGCAAGTACGTGAATCAATATACATAAATGGATGTTCTCCGTTTCACACTTCCCCTTCCTTGTTTCTCTTTCTTTCCTCTTGTTTGCCTCAGTTGCTGCTGGAGTGGAAGATGTTTGCTGTATTTGTGATGCTCCACCTCTTAAAGGACCCCTCTTAAATTGTCTTAAATGTCGCCATGGTAAGAAGAAGAAGCATGCTTCATCTAGAACTGTCAAATGGTGGTTTGTTCTGTCTTTCATGATATCATGCAGCATCATAATTAAAATGCTGCTGTTTAAATCATGTTTTGTTGCAGTTGCAGGCTGCGTGGAAGTGAATGTTTCCTCATACTGAATTCAGAAAGTCTTTAGCAAGTTTTGTATGCTTAAATGTCTGTTCTGTGTCTGTATGCTGACTGTTTACCCTGAGGTAGCCCTGGGGTACTAAAGCCACTTTTATTATGAAGGCCTGTGTTTTGATATAGCTTGATAATTACAGGGTAATGAAGTCAGTGTAGATTAACTCTATGTAGAACCTGCAGAGCTATAGCATACAAAGCAGAAACATGACCTGTGGAGTGATCCACTACACCACCAGAGGGGAGAAGTAGTCTAACTATAAACTAGCACTGAGTTACACTCATAATGGCTACTGTAGCCTCCACCATGAGCCTTACTACATAGAGCTAGAGGACCAAACAAGGTGAGTCTTATTGTTAGAAACACACGTTTTAGAAGCAGCAGCAGGAGGCGTTTATTTTACTGGCTTGTCCTCACAATGCCGTCAGAGGAACAAGGCTGCTGACAGTTTGTTTTAAGGGGAAAAGCAGACAAACATACCCCTGCTTCACAGATGCAAAATAGGAAAGTGTTTTGCTGAAACACACTTGCAGAGTGCTCAACATGGTGCTCTGCTCTGCCATTATTGTCACTCCGGCTGTCTGTCTTGTAAACATGAATTAAATACTCTGCCTTCTCCTCCCATTACAGGTTATCATCCAGAGTGCCACACGCCAACCATCGAACCGGAAGCTGACAGCGACTCGTGGATATGTCGGCAGTGTGTCTTTGCAGTTGCAACCAAGGTCAGGCTGCTAATCTCTCCCTCTCACACTCTGGGGGAAAAACGTTCAGTGTGTAATATGAGCCTCAATATGGAAGAAATCCAAACAAATATATCAAGCTTAGCTAATGCTGCAGCATTGTGTACTAGAGGTAATGGGTTTATTTTAGACAAAACCCCACTAATTCTCTCAATATTCACTTTAGTATAAGATGTTGCACATTGTGAAAGAAAGGTGAGAAACTATTCTGCAAGTTGTGAGTAATACATATAAAGTTCATCAATCACATATGCTCCAGTTTCTGTAGATAAGAGATGAGACAGCAGCAGCTAAATTGACAATTGGCTAGTGTCCGTATCTAATTGTCCAGACTTCCACTGCCTTGGAAGCTGACTCTGACAGTCTGACCTACAATAAAATGAGACCAACTGCCTTCTCCCCATATCCACTACGATTTGTCTCCTCTGATGCTCTAACATGACATGGATTTGAGGGGTCATTGACCAATTAGTTCTGTCATAAAACTGTGTTTCATAGAGAGGCGGGGCACTAAAACGGGGGCGCTTCGCCCGGCTCTTGCAGTTCATGAAGCTCCGGCTGCCCTACAAGCTGCCATCTTTAGACTGGGACCCACAGCATCTTACCAATCAGCAGCAGTGTTACTGCTACTGTGCTGGACCTGGAGAGTGAGTGACACATATCTTAATATGTCAAAGCTGGAATGTGTGTTGAGGTTTTGATTTTAACTTTCACTATCAACTGCAGTCATCAACCCTTAAACTCAAAGTGTAGTTAGCATTGTTATCATCAAAGATGAAGATGATGTTTAACACTGGCACTAAAACAGAATTAAATACCAAGTTCCCAACATGTACAGCCCCATGTTATTGCAACATCACAGTGTTTGGGTTAGATGCATACAACAGAGGTCTCTTTTGTGTTGCCACTGGATATAGTGATGAACTTTTAGCAGCAGTGTTCTATATTAAAAGAATCCTAACAGAATAGTACACCATTGATCTGTTTTCTTTACATACAGTAAAATGTGATCCACTTTGCATCCTTTTTTATTTTAATCCTCCTTTATTGACAGTGTGAAGCGTATTAGTTTATAGACAGATCCACCTTTTATTAATGCTAACTACAGTCTGTGTTTCTTTTCCTTTGTTTAACCCTTAATTACACACATTTGTGGTGACAGATGTTGCATTTGTTTGTTTAATCTGGTAGTAAGTCTGGTAGTCTTGTGTTGCAGGTGGAATCTGAAAATGCTACAGTGTGGAAGCTGTGGACAGTGGTTCCATGAAGCCTGCACTCAGTGTCTGACTAAGCCATTGCTATATGGGGACAGGTATATTATAAGCAGCTGAGATAATTTTGTATATAATTAAGATAAATGCAAGCTGACATTGTGTTTCTAGATAGATAGATACTTTATTGATCCCTGAGGGGAGCTACTGGAAGTGTAGACATAGATAGTATTTTGTCACTGTAGACTCATTGCTTAATCCTTTATGCATTTTTATGGTATTAGAATTACTATATACATCATATTTACAAGTCTTTCAAATAATCAACAGTTAAGGAAAGAATGATTTGAACCCCTGCTGATTTTGTCAGTAGCCAGTCATTAGACACAGTCAGTCAGACTAACACAGCAGGTATGGAGACATTTAGTGCTATTGTTTGTTAGTTTTACCCAGACACACCCACTGAAGTCCTCCACCACATATAAACCATGTTTCCCCACCAAACAGTTCAAACTGATGAAGCTGCTTGGAGGAGGACGCCTTGCTTTAACTTTCTGAATGAATGACCTGGATGACTAGTTCCGATGTGATGCTGCCTGGAACGAGAGCTGCTGATCACATGGTGGCGTAATGGGCTCTAGTGCATATAATAAAATGGCATTAGATTTAGGCTGACAGACGGGAGCAAGGCCACATTGGTACACCATATGCTGAGCAGGTGATGGGGGAAGGAGAAAAAGGAAGACTGAATCCACAGATGGAATACTAAGCATATTCTATACAGTATTGTGTCTGTGCTTCCCAGTGACCTTCATGCTTATAGAGGGATAAACATACAGATTGTTATTGTGAGGGTCATGCAAAGCTGAATGTTATTATGGCGGAAAAGATACATCCGTGCATTTATTTAGTTACAGAGAAGGAATGTTTAGACTGCAAGAAAGGCAGGGGAGGGGAGAGCTGCTTTACCTTACACACATCAAATAATCCTTCACAACATGTATGTGACGGTGAAAGAAATAAATAAAATAAATAAATAAATTTAGGCAACAAACTAAATCGACAAATCTATTGGCAGGGAAGCATGATTAAAGATAATGATGATGTCTGATTTCCTTTTTTGTATGTGTTTTAGGTTTTATCAGTTCCAGTGCTCAGTTTGTACAAAGGGACCAGAGACAATCCAAAGACTACCCATGACTTGGTGAAGTTGATTGAAATATTTGATACACATGTATTTAATGGAGAACACTCAAACCTATTTTTTTCATGTTTGGGCTCTAGAAGATAATAAACGGACACATTTGTTTTCTGTTAAATATCTTCGGAAGTATTCCACACAGCGCAGTGGTTCAAACATCTAGAAAAGCTACACAACCCATTGCTTGTCTGAGATTAATTACTCACCAACTGTTTACAAATTTGAAACATAATGCATAAGAGAAACAGTGTCTGTTACACACCTGTACCTGAATCTTAGTTAAATAAATTACTACAGTACAGTTCATTTTCTATTATTATTAGTAGTAATATTATGTGTTACAGTTACAAATTGTTTGAATGGAAGTATCTGGATATGACAAGTATTTTGGTACATATAATGCAAAAACCATACCAGAATCACCATTCTTCTGATATTTCCATTTCAGAGTCTCTTCTGCAAAATGATGAAAGAAATGTCTACTGCCAGTTTAGTTTACAGAGCAAACCACCAAGTAATATATGTGGAATTTGCTTTTCGATGATACAAAGACCAGTTTAAAAAATGTGCATGCATTATTACAAAAAATTATACAAATGGCATGTCCGGATAGTCTAGATTCTCTTGGATAACATCATGTTTAGCAGCATTTAAAATGACCAAGTTAAGAGTGTGAAAGTGCAATTACTAGCTACTACCTTAAAAGTCTTTTATATTGTTTGTTTTCTGTGCCTTGCTTTCTAATTCTCACTGTTTCCACTCTTTGAAATGCAGGGTGGATTTGGCCCATTTAGTGCTCTATCATCTCTCACTGTGCTGCAAGAGGAAATACTTTGATTTTGACCATGAAATCCTGTCCTTCACCAATGAGAATTGGGACTCGTTGCTTCTAGGCACGGTATTGATATTTCCTAGTTTAAGTACCATGATGAAATGATGTGCAATTCTGCATTGGAGACATGAGGCCTATTTGGCCTAAGTAAAATAAAAAGCTGGACATCCACATTTGAGCCATGTTCTGTTAGCCTCAGCATTTGAAACTGTATGTTATTTAGTTAGTTTGAAAGATGATTATACATTGTTTTTTCAAGTCAGGTATTTTGTATATAAGATGTGGTTACACGTTTTATGTGAAGCACCAGCTTTAGGTCAAGATGGAGCAATTCATATGTGGAAAGATTTTGGGTCTCAGATTTTAAACCACTCTTTTGAATTTTAGCTAAGTAGCTCAGTTAAAATAGTTGAACATATGATGGTAGGAAAGTTTAAATTTCTGTGAAGGGATTTAGAACTCTAGGGGTTGTGGGATAGGGGGTCTGTCCACTAGGGCTTGTTATAGGGAGTCTAAACAAACAAAACAGAAATCCACTTAGTACAACAGACATATTTGAATAGTGTAAAACTCAGATGTTTTAATACATCTCTCTGTCAGCAAGTGTCCATAAACGGTTATAATTATACCATCTAATAGTCAAAGGAAAGCCTAAGAAGTAGTTTACAGACTCATGGACATACAAATCTATGTGTATGTGCTTTAGTGACTTCTAAACAAGGGCATCTCGTTGTTTAACAAACTCTGAATGTGCTTGTAGCTTCCTTTTCTAAGCCTATGTTTTATACCTTTTTTCATCTCTATTGCCATGCAGATATTATAGTGCTCATTGTAATCCTCTCTCCTTATGTTCGTAGTACAGCAACAGGACATTGCATTTCATTCACTTTAAACTAACAATTTCGACAGTTTAGCCTAGGCTATTTCCTCTATTTATCCAAATACATTTTAAAACTGTCTGACAGAGTTCCATGACATGACCAATGTCTCTGTCCCATTCTACCAGCTCACTTAAACAGATCATTGCTGTAATACTTCCTATTACAAATACACATTGGTATCTCAGAAAAAAAGTCAAAACTTACTGCTCCTTCTTTCCAATAATAGACTGTAAATGCAAATGGATATATGCCTCTTAATCATGCATAACAACAAGCCTTTTAACATGAAGGTCCATGGAGAATGACTCTTTTTGGAGCCAGCCTATAGTGGCCATTAGAGCAACTGCTGCTCTGGAAGTTCCTGCTTGCTGCCATCACACATTTGAATTTTTGATAAATCTTCAATTTAGACAAATTTAAAGTCTGTGTATATGAAGTTTGAAATGCAGCAGCTTCAGAAGTTATTTTTTATGCTAATATTACCACAGTCAGTGACTGAAGTAGGCTGTGTGCATTATGTGCAATTTTTTGTCTGTGTAAACACAGCTTTGATTTTTCATTTCATCTGTCTGTCCTCCAGCTCTCTGACACGCCAAGGCAGGACCGCTGTCACAATCTCCTTAACGCTCTAAACTCGCACAAGGACAGGTAGGTCTTTGCATGTGATGAGGAGAATAAACACAGACCACACATGACTGGACTGATGAGTAGCACCCACTGAAGTGAAAAGCATACAGGTTAATAAAGAGTGAGGTCAGATGTCACTGTAAATGATTACATTTTTTTTGTATAACGGGCACAAACCTCTACAAGTGGAGATTCAGTATATTTTGCTGCAAGCTGTTCTTATTATGAACAAGTTAATCAAACCTTTCTGGTGCGTCTTTTTCATGAGTAGAATAAGTGCTTTCAATTTATTATTATCATCAGTGGAGCAGTTAGAAAGGTTATATTTCAAGAATCTGCAGGTTCCATGTACTTCTGCCCTGTTCTTTAGGTTTGTGTCTGGAAAGGAGATCAAGAAGAAGAAGTGTCTTTTTGGGCTTCAGGTCAGAGCCCCGCCCCCATTAACATCTGATTCATCGACCCTCATCACTGACCCACCTATCAATATCACGCACCGGAGAAGGTCAGAGTAAGGACACCGCCTTTCATTTTTTGCTATTATCTAAACATAGGAGAAGTTCCCACAGGGCAGATCATCAGTATGCATGAACAACTAGCCAAGGACTGAGAATAAATCTGCCACTATCCTTTAATTTTCACCTTATGCATGTATTTACACCCATGTGATTTTGTAGCCTTTATAAATTAGTTTTAGTATGTAACTAACTGCTGCTTATTTAGGAGATAAAAATGAAGCAAGTCTCAGAATAAAGTAAGAGGGATCTTGCCCTTGTATCACATAATTATATAGCATTATAAACAGTTAGTTGTATTAAATTAAATTAATTTAATTTTTCTGTCTACTGTCTATAGAGAAAAAAATAATGTTTGAATTTGGTGCCTAAGGACGGGAGTAAAAACACAAATAGGGCTGAAATTCCAGACTTTAACACCCAGAATGGACTCGGCTGGTTGCTGCTAAACAGCCAAGGCATTAAAGTGAGGTTAGACTCTCATTACAGTGTATAATAACCATCTGGTGCAGTGTATGTGGTAACAGACAGGATAAATGAATGAAACACTCAGTTACTCTGCACTTAATGACAAAACACTGTTGCTATGGCTTTCCCTATATGCTATGTTTGTTTCAGCCTGCTGGCTTTGGCTGTTTTTTCTGTTTGTTTTGTAACCGGCAGGCCCCAAAACTTCCCTGTAACGTTACAGATAGAAGTCCATATTAAGCAATCAGGCGCAAGGGCAAAGATGTGAATAAATGTGAAAGGGGGATTTGTTGGAAAGACAGAAGCCATAAAAAGCCTGAGGATCAGCCAATACTATGAATTTTTGTCTTGTGACCGGTCACAATTGTGCCTTCTGAGGAATGCACATTTTTTTGCTTTTATTTTCTCACTGCAGCTGGATAGTTTTTATTGAAACCACATAGATTGAAGTAGCTGCAATGAGACTAGGTACGATTATATTTTGTGATGGAACCAGGCACAAAGTTTAAAGACAGTTTCTGTCTGTGGTCTTTGTCTTTGCCATTGCCATTAGGGCAAAATACACATTTGAATTCCTGCTATGGTAAAGCTGCAATTATACCGCAATGATGGTTATGTTGCATGTATGTTTTTTAACAACTCTGCCAGGAGGGGGATTCACATTTTATGCTCATGAATCATTATATAGATAATGCTCGTTAACAACAGGTTGTGCAAACCGGAGCATATCCACATCGAGGAGCGAGTGTGCGGTCCCGACGTGGAGCTTATTGCTATCGGACTTCGTCCATATTATTTGCCACGGGAGTTTACAAACGTCATCTCTATCTCTGTCTATGTTCCTCCGACCGGTAAAGCAGACGCGGCCTGTGACGTCATCCACTCGGTCACCGCCGACCTGCAGACTAAACATCCCGGTGCCTTCATCTTCATCACAGGGGACTTCAATCATGCCTGTCTCTCCTCCACTCTGCCTACATTCCAGCAGTATGTCCAGTGTCACACAAGAAACAATAAGACTCTGTATTTATTGTATGCTAATGTCACCAATGCATACACTTCCACTGCTCTTCCTCCACTGGGCAAGTCTGACCACAACCTCTCCCTGCTGTCCCCATCACACACACCTATGGTTCAGCAGCAACCAGTCACTGTGAGGACTGTTAGGAAATGGTATGATGGTGCCATGGACTGTCTGCTGCC
The DNA here is from genome assembly GCF_900634625.1 of Parambassis ranga. Classification (NCBI taxonomy): domain Eukaryota; kingdom Metazoa; phylum Chordata; class Actinopteri; family Ambassidae; genus Parambassis; species Parambassis ranga. Next base: position 22,003,731 of record NC_041036.1, read on the forward strand.
CTGGAAACCACCGACTGGTCAGTTCTGTATGAACAGCATGGTGACGACCTGGATGCACTAACAGGCTGTGTTTCTGACTACATCAAGTTCTGCACAGACAACTCCATCCCCACCAAGAAGGTGCGCTGTTACCCTAACAACAAACCATGGGTAACAAGTGACCTGAAGGCCCTTCTGAATGAGAAGAAGAGGGCCACCTACAGGAGGAAGATGGAGGAGAGACTGCACTGTAAAAACTGTAACTTATTGTCAACAAAATTAAGGCAACATTTTCCAACTATTTTTCAGTTCAGTGAACTTCTTGGAATTTTAAGTTGGTAAAAATCAGTATTATCTATTTTAGCGTATGCTAAAAAATTAAGTAGAGTCTACAAGAAAAGCAAAACATTGGAGTTTAACCAAACTGAAAGAGCAGCATTTTGACCACATCATACTTATTTAAAATAAGTAACATTTAAATAAAAAAAATAATTTTTTTAATTTGAATTAGGCTAATTCATGTACTCTCATTAATTTAGACATTATTTATGCAATCCACTTCAAAACATTAGTTAGCATGGCTATAACTTTAACAAATGAAGAAAGAGAGGTAATAGTTTCCAGAGTTTATTACTGTATAACAGCCATATACATACAGCAGACTCTCTCCACAGACAGATCTGCATTTTCAAGTTCTGTTAGCTCTACTTTGACATTACTCTGCCTTCAAAGTCCAGCTATTACCGACACAGCAACAGCTGATTAATTAACGTCGGACTCTTCAGACGAACAGGAGGACAGCGTCTGTTGTTGTTGTTTTTAGACCTTAACCTTACTGGATGAATCCTTACTTTAAGCCAGGTAAACAGTTACTTACATGTGTTGCGTGTTGTATGTAGCCCTCAAACACTCACACAGACCTGAACAGATGCTAGGTGACAATGAGGAACAGTATTGTTCTGCTGCTGCGGGTGGGCGGGTCGTGACATTTTACTTCGGATATAAACAATTAAATTGAGTTCTGTAGAAGCAATTTATTATTGAAGTTCAATCAAATCAATTTTATGATAGATAATATTAAGTTACCAAAACATTCACACTTTTTACTTATGTGCAACTTAAATAAATTCAGAAAGAAAAGGGAATAAATTTACTGGAAGAAATATACTTTTTAAAATAAAGTCCTACAGACAACACCATTGAAGGGCTTTTTACAGTGTGGAGAGCAGCTTCAGCCACAGACTCCTGCTGCCCCGCTGGTACAGGAAGTCACTCCTGCCGTCCTCCATCAGACTGTATAACTCCTCTGTGACTAACTCGGAATAAAGCATCACCACAGGTGCATTTCAGTTACATTAACTGTGTTTTTATCTTCTTTGATCTGCTTTATGTGTGTATGTATCTATGTACATTTTCTTCTTTTTTTGTTGCTGTCATGTGCGTGTATGTGTATATAAGAGTTTTTGCCCATGTTTATTGTATTTATAGTTTTTTGATATGCTGCTACTACAACTTAATTTCCCCATGGGGATTAATAAAGTAAATCTAATCTAATCTAATAATCATTATCGTCTTTTCCTCAGAAGATCTACACTCTACACTACACTGATAATCCAAGCATCCAATTCGGCTGAATTTGTGTGTATTTATGTTTACTTATGTGTTTCTTTTCAGCCCATTGTCACTGCCCTGCCAGAAGAGAGTGGGGGGGCCAGAGTCACGCAAATCAAAGCGCCGCATCATGGAGACACAGGTCAGTGCCTCTGTCTCAGATGCCAGGGGATGGAATCAGTCTGAGACACAAAACCTCTCTAATATTTTATTTTGGATGCAGCCAGGTAAATAGCTGTCTGTGATCCAAATACCTGTCACTTAGACATTGTGATGAAGAATCATTTTGCTACCTAACCCTTTTTATGCTCAACCTAGCCCAGCTTAGTGCTTCAATATGTTCTTCCTCCTCGTATTGAAAGCTGCCTTAAAAGCACAATGTGAGAGGTGAGGTTTTAGTAAAAATCTAAAAAAAAAACCAGTTGTGGCTGTACAAAAACCTGCTTATGTGTTACATCAACATCTGCAGTGCAACTGTAGTACCACATATACATTCATCAAACCCAATTCCCAGAAGATCGCACTGATACAAGCACATCTGGCTGTTACTATTTTTACACAGCACTCTTATCCAACAATGCTTTTTGTATTGAGTCCTCCTACACATAACTCTGATCTGAACATACAGTAATCCTGGAACAATAAGCTCTGCAGAGCACACGCACATCCAGGTCCCATTGTGATTCTTTAATTTATAACAATCTTGTTCGTCTTGGAGCAGCAGCAGCAAATGCTGATATGCATAGTGTGGGATCACTTCCAAGTGCACTTTGCAGTCAATTACAGTTTGGCCAGGTGGTGCTGGCACCTTGACAGTGCAACACTGACCAAGCACATCCATCTAAAGGCACAGATGTCAGCTACAGCCACTGAATGATAATCTTCCATCCTAATATTGATGCTGGAGAAAGCAATAATAATTGGCCAAGTGTGGTACTATTTGTCACAGTCCAGCAGAGAGAAATCTCCAGGTGGTGTCCTCCCAGATCTTGTTTTTAGTGATTGATGCCTCTAATTATCCTCTGATGTTTTTACTGTCTATACGGTGTGAGTTGGCAGAGAAGCTTTACCAACCAGTCAGCTGCAGCAGAAAGGCTCTAAGATGCAATGTCTGTGTCTGATGAGCCTTCACAATGTGGCTAACATCAATCCAGTTTTTATGTCAGTTTGTAGACAAACTATGCATAGATGATGAAAGTTTTAAAAAAATATACATGTACCTATATCTTGTGACACCTACAGATATAATTTCATGCACAGGTGAGTGTAGATATCAGTGAGTGATCAACTCCTGCCACGATGCAGACACAAGCTGATGTGCGTGCGTTTCCTGTACTCAGGCTTGTCCACCCACAACCACTGCCAACTCTATTGAGCTGCTGCCATGTTGCCATGGCTACATGGGAGGGGCCAGCCGTTACAACTCCAGGAAGTCAGAGGAGGAGCATAATTTGAGGTAGGAGCTGTTTCACCTGTTTTATAATCAATATGCAGACCTTAGTGCCACCAACATACAAAATATTTAAGCATTAAGTGCTTGTGATAAAAAACACTACTAATCCATCCAAGTACAAGAGAGGCAGGCTATTATCTCATATTTCCAATGAATGAATTTCAACATTATATTAGGGTAACAGCAAACATCTTAGTGAAAGATGAGAAAGTAAACTACGTCTCTCTGAAAGAGATAAAAAGAAAACAGAATGTAAATAGAAGATGTGCAAAAACTGCTTTTTCTAAAGTGTGGCAGTGTGACATTTAAAATATCTGAAATTAACAACACACTAGCGTTTTCTACTAGATTCTGAGCCTGTCTTCATATCACTTCTAAGTAGCCTTATTAATTTGTTTCACTCAATGAGTCCTGGTTCTGTTTGATTCTGCAGGCACAGCAACAAAGTCCTGATAATGTTTTATCACAAGCCAGATTATATATTTATATTTATTTTATAAATTATACCCTACAAGCTCTATCTCAGTAGGGATGGATGTACCTGTACTAGTGAAACTGCAATCGTACCTGTAACTGTCCTACATGAAACAACCACACAAAGCAATGTATTAAGTTAGTATGACAGTGAGGTGCACCTCACTTCAGAGGAGATAAATTGAATCCCTTTTTTATGCAAGAATGTATAAAAATACAGTGGAGCTGAGGCTGGTGGGTGACTACCAGCCAGACAACTGCCCTTCATTATGCATAACTATAAACCTTTTTTGTAACCTCTGTGCTTCTTTCGCAGCTCTCCTCCCAAGCGTATGTATGCCCTGTACCATACTTCATACAGTGGACATACTGCTCTGTCCAGAAGTCTTCATCACTACAACAGGTGTTCTCATTTATCATCCATGTTGTATTAGTCCGAGTATACATACAGTTATATTCACATGTTAGTACCACCTTTTTGTGTAAACATAACAAAGTCATCTAATTGTAGTTTCCACCAAGCTTTAACTGTCAGACAGATGGACTCTAATTTGTCTCTAGAACACTCTGGTATACAGAGGAGTTCATGGTTTACTCAGTGACTGCAAGGTGTCCAGATCCTGTGGCTGTAAAACAAGAACAAATCACAAGATAAGATAAGATAATCCTTTATTAGTCCCCCACAGGGCAAATTCAAAGAGTTTACAGCAGATTAGAAGCACACCTAAGAAGAAAAAAGTAGCAAAAAGTACTATATTATTATATTAAGTAATATAAACAAATAAAAGTGAATACACTGTGAGTGAATGCTTACATAATTAACAGAATAAGGTGACCTCAGTACTGAATGTTATTGCATGCTATGATCCGGTATGGTGAAAAAGGAAAAATGTACATTATATACATAGGAGCTGAAAAAAAGTTATTGCACTGTATGACAAGATCCAGACAAGTTATTATACAGGAGGTAGTATGGTAGTAGCTGGGAGTGAATATATATATATATATATATATACATACATATGTACACATTGTCGGGTGAAAGATTTTATTTTGCATAGTGTTATTATGTAGTGTGGGTCCACATATCTAGAAGTGTGTCCCTAACATGAAGTATTAATTCTTGTGTTTATTACTCTATACATACTACTATAATATGTTTTTATGAGTGCTTATGTGTTAGTACGTTTATAGATCAAAATAAGCCAGGTACACTGAATCTATTGAGAAGTGTGGAGTTTCCTTCTTCTCATAGGCTTTGTACTTCAATCCCTCTGTGAGTTGTTTTCTGCTCTTTGGAGACAGCTCTGGTTGATATCAAGCTAAAGTTGTAAATCAAGATCTTGACAGAAAGAATGTGTCCATCTCCTAGAATCAACTTTAGATCTGACCCACAGCTTATGAGATTTCAGGACTTGAAGTGAACTTACATGGGGGAAGAGGTGTAAGCTTTTATGGCGCATCATAAAGTCACTCTCTCATGGGAAAGAAAGATCATTCCTGTAGGGGATATTATGTTCAACTTAAGCTTATTATCAACAGAGTGGGACCCTCTGCTATTTCCTTTCTGTTTTTCTCTACCAAATAAGGTAAACTAAACAACAGTTCAGCTGACCCCATTGGTGCAGAATTAGGGGAGGACATGTCATTTTATGGTTCTCAAGATAGGATAAAAGGTCTTTGTAAAAGAGGAGCATGTTGTTCTCCTGCCTTGATGCTGGGCAAGATATTGCCCAGCTGCTTGAGACCAGATATTGTCCACTTCTTCTTAATCAAAGAACCCGGGAAGATGAACAAAAGGATCCAGAAGGTCATCCCTTACAACGTACATATAGACATAATCTACTGTGAGCAGGCCTTAATTGTAAAGTCTGACAGCAGCAGGTAGGAAGGACCTGCGAGTGCAGATGGTGCAGCCTGTCACTAAAGGAGCTGCTCAGTGCTGTGCATGGGGTGGGTGGTGTTCTCCATCAGGGAGGATAGCTTTGCCAGCATCCTCCGATCTCCCACCTCCTCCACAGGTTCAAGTGGGCTCCCCCAGCACAGAGCTGGCTTTCTTGATCAGTCTGTTCAGTCTCTTCCTGTCTGCTGCTAAGGTGCTGCTGCTCCAGCAGACCACGCCATAGAACATGGCAGATGCCACCACAGTGTCATAAAAAGTCCTCAGGAGTGGTCCCTGTACTCCAAAGTACCTGAGTCTCCTCAGGAGGTGGAGTCTGCTCTGGCCTTTTTTGTAAAGTGTAGCTGTGTTGTCAGACCAGTCCAGTTTCTTGTTCACATGAACACCCAGGTACTTATAAGAATCCCCTATCTCAGTGTCCAGTCCCTGGATGTTCACTGGTGTGGGGCAGGAGTAGTTGTGCCTACTGAAATCCACCACCAGCTCCTTGGTTTTACCCACGTTGATCTGGAGACGGTTTCCGTGGCACCAGTCTGCCAAGTCGTAGATGAGTCCTCTGTACTCCCTGTCATCCTCATCTGTGATGAGGCCGACCACCTTCATTAGTAGATGACAGCTGGGTGAGAGGTGACAGAAGTCTGCAGTGCAGAGAGTAAAAAGGAAGGGAGCAAGAACAGTTCCCTGTGGGGCTCCCATGCTGCAGATGACCACGTCAGACACACAGCGGTGCGCCCTCACAAACTGTGGTCTATTTGTTTAGTAGTCCATCATGTGAGGTGGTGGTCCGCCCTTGACTGCACCAGTTTGTCCGCCAGGAGAGTGGGCTGGATGGTGTTGAAGGCACTGGAAAAATCAAAGAACATAATCCTCACAGTGCTCCCAGCTTTTTCCAGGTGAGAAAGAGACCTTTGCAGGAGGTAGATGACAGCATCATCCACGCCAATGCCAGGCTGATAGGCAAACTGCAGGACGTCGATGAGTCCACAGTAGGTGCAGCAGTAATGAGTGCTGCTGGGGAGACATGACTGGGGGAGGGCTGAATGGCTGATCAAATCTGTTGAAAAAGCGGTTCAGGTCATTCACCCACTTCTGATCCCCCGTCGGCTGGAGATTGTTCCCCTTGTAGCCAGAGATGTTTTTCAGGCCCTTCCAGACACCACTGATGTTGTTGTCCTGCAGCTGATCCTCCATTTTACTGCAGTATATATTCTTCCCCTCTCTGATCCTCCGTTTGCACAGTCCTCAGCTCCTCCCTGTTTCCTGACTTGAAGGCTCTCTTCTTCTCTTTAAGTAGAGCCTTGATGTCAGGAGTAATCCAGGGCTTGCTGTTGGAGAAGCAGCGTACCTTCCTGGTAGGTACAGATCTCTCCGTGCAGAAGTTGATGTAGTCTGTTACACACTGAGTGATCATCTATGTCCTCCCCATGGTCCTTTGAAAAGACTTCCCACACAGTGGACTCGAAGCAGTCTTGCAGGGTCCTCAGCTTCGTCGGCCCATCTCGTTCCAGGAGATGTTACAAACCTGTACTCCCCTCGGTCACCACTGGGAATGTTAGAGCTCTCCCTAAAAGAGGAAGAAACCTTGAGCAGGACCCGTCAACTTAAGGGGGAACCAGTCCTGCTGCTAGTCAGAGAGGATGAGGGAGAGAGAGAGAGAGAGAGAGAGGATGAAGGAGAGAGAGAGAGGAGAGAGAGAGGATGAAGGAGAAAGAAAGAGAGAGAGAGAGGAGCAAACATGATACAAACATGATACAGTACAGAGCAAACATGACAGCAAGATGAAACAGTGATTATATTGCAATAGATATCTATATATATCGTCAGTCCATAAGTAGGAATAGTAATTTGATAGCAAGGATGAGCAGCAGGGGCTGGTGAAGTCGATGAGCACAGGAGAGATCAGGGACCAGACTGCAGGTCAGCATGCAGGTCTTGAGACCTGCAAAGAAAGAGAGCGAGAGCGAGGCACAGAACTACAAGGAAGACAGTTAACACAGATTATGAGACGATATTACCCAGTATGATCCAGACTAAGGAGAGTGGAGGAGAGGTCAGAGGGTGTTCAGAGGATCGTGTTTGTGCCACCTGACAACGTAGAGCAAGAGAGACTTCACGGGCCGGACTGCAGGTCATCATCCAGGTCTTGAGACCAGTGTGAGCCAGACTAAGGAGAGAAAATGAGAGGTTAGAGGATGAGAGGGAAACTGCTCAGTGGATCATGTTTGTGCCCCCCGACAATGTAGGCCTAGAGCAGCATAGCTGTGCTACACACTAGGTCTAAGGCTAACTGTACGCCTTACTAAACAGAAAAGTTTTAAGTCTAGTCTTAAAGGTGGAGGCAGTGTCTGCCTCTCGGACCCAGATTGGTAACTGGTTCCATAATAGCGGTGCCTGATAGCTGAAAGCTCGTCCTCCCATTCTACTTCTATGAATCCTAGGAACTACTAGTAAACCTGCACTCAGAGATCTGAGTGTCCTATTAGGAACATATGGTACAATCAGGTCCTGCAGATACAATGGAGCAAGTCCATGAAGAGCCTTGTAGGTTAGAAGAAGGATCTTGAAGTGTATTCTTGAGTCCACTGGGAGCCAGTGAGAAGACGCTAGAACAGGAGAGATGTGATCCCTTTGGCTGCTTCCTGTCAGAACTCTAGCTGCTGCGTTCTGGATCAGCTGCAGACTGTTGATGGAGTAATGTGGACATCCTGACAATAAAGAGTTGCAGTAGTCCAGTCTTGAAGTGACAAAAGCATGGATGAGCTTTTCAGCATCACTCTGAGAGAGGATGCTCCTGATCTTAGTAATATTACGCAGGTGAAAGAAAGCGGTCTTGGAGACCTCCTTAATATGAGAGACAAACGACATGTCTTGATCAAAGATAACTCCAAGGTTCCTCACAGTCGTACTGGAGGCCAGAGTAAATCCATCCAGGGAGAAAGTATTATCTGATAAACTAGTTCTGAGATGTTTCGGTCCAAAAACAATGACCTCAGTCTTGTCTGAGTTTAATAGTAAAAAGTTGGAGGACATCCAGTCCTTTATGTCCTTTAGACACGCCTGTAGTCTGACTAGCGGCTCCGTTTCTTCAGGCTTCATGGATAAATACAGCTGGGTATCATCAGCATAACAATGAAAGTTTATGCCGTGCTTCTGGATGATGTTTCCTAGAGGGAGCATGTAGAGGGTGAACAGGATCGGTCCGAGCACAGAACCCTGTGGAACACCGTGGTTAACCCTTGTACCTGTGGAAGACACATCGTTAGTGTGAACAAAATGAAATCTGTCAGATAAATATGATTTAAACCAGCGCAGTGCTGTTCCTGTAATCCTGATCTCGTGTTCCAATCTGTGTAGCAGGATGCGATGATCTACGGTGTCGGCAGGGCAGCAAGGCAGCACTGAGATCCAGTAGAACGAGTACAGAGACGAGACCCCGGTCCGATGCCATGAGGAGGTCATTGGTGACTTTAAGCAGTGCTGTTTCTGTGCTGTGATGGGCTCTGAATCCAGACTGGAAAGCATCGAACAGACTGTTCCTACGCAGGTGGTCATTTAGCTGACTTACAACAGCTCTTTCGAGTAGTTTGGAGATAAAGGTGAGGTTGGAGATCGGTCTGTAGTTTCCTAGGACGTCTGGGTCCAGTGAAGGTTTTTTAAGTATCGGAATGATCACAGCAGTTTTAAAAGCCTGTGGTACATATCCTGTTTCCAGAGACAAGTTGATCTGTCCTAATATAGAGTCTCCGATCAGAGGAATAGCATCTTTGAGGAGCCGTGAAGGGATCGGATCCAGAAGACAGGTAGTAGGTTTAGACTTGCTGATGCTGGTGGTCAGCTCAGGAAGGCCGATGGGCACGAAGCAGTCCAGAGTTAGATCAGGATCCGTTTCCAGAAGTGGCGGTGTATCCTCAGCGGTCACAGAGAGATTGTGGTTGATTTGTCCTCTAATAGTGGTGATTTTATCGGTGAAGAAGCTCATGAAGTCTTCACTACTAAGAGCTGCAGGAATGCGAGGCTCCACAGAGCTGTGGCTCTTTGTCAGCCTGGCCACGGCGTTAAAGAGAAAGCGCGGGTTGTTCTTGTTTTCTTCTATTAGTGATGAATAGTAGGCTGTCCTAGCTTTGCGAAGGGCCTTCTTATACGTCAGCAGACTGTCTCTCCAGATCCTCCGGGAGTCATCTGATTTAGAGGACTGCCACATCCTCTCCATCCTACGTGTAATCCGTTTCAGTGATCGGATGTTTGAGTTGTACCACGGAGCTAGCCTCTTCTGGTTTGTAGTTTTCTTCTTCTTCAGTGGAGCAATCCTGTTTAAGACTGAGTGTAGTGTGTCTGCAGTGTTGTTGACAAAGCGGTCCAGCTCTGCAGGAGTAACATTTAAGTTGGTACCCCCATCAGTACTTGGGACTGTGGGGAGTACTGGTAGGATTGCTGTCCTAAACTGCTTTACGGCGTCTTCAGACAGACATCTGCTGTAGTAGACCTTTTCCTTAGGTGCTGGTAGGTCTGAAAGAGAGAAGTCAAAGGTTATTAATGAGTGATCTGAAAGAACAGGATTTTGAGACCACACTAGCAGGTTCTCAGCTTCCAGGCCATAGGTGAGAACCAGGTCGAGGGTGTGACTGTGGCAGTGTGTGGGTTCATTTACTAACTGAGAGAACCCAACTGAATCCAAGAGTGAGTTGAAGGCAATCTTCAGACTGTCGGAGTCGACGTCCATATGAATGTTGAAGTCACCCACTATAATGACTTTATCTGTGCTAAGCACTAAACTTGATAAGAAGTCTGAAAACTCCAGCAGGAACTCTGAATAAGCAGCAGCAGGTGGACAATACACTACGACGAGTAAAACAAATTCTGACTTCTTCCAGCTTCCGTGAGACAGGCTGAGAGTGAGACTCTCAAAAGAAGTATGAGTAGACTTAGGTTTAGGATTCATCTGAAGACTGGAGCGGTTGGTGAATTATAATTCACCAACGTGAATTATAATCCTACTGTATTTATGCTTATCTCTCGCCAGCAGCTTCAGGCTACCCTCTATGTCGCCCGCTTTGGCCCCCGGGATGCACTTAACTATAGCCGCTGGTGTCGGCTTTACATGCCGCAAAACAGAGTCGCCAATAACCAGGGTCGGCTTCTCAGCGGGTGTGTCGCCGAGTGGGGAAAAACGGTTCGATATGTCAAGCGGCTGGTGGTGAACCACGGGCCTTTGTTTCGGGCTACGCTTCCTTCGAACCGCCACCCAACCCCACCCTATTATCTAACATGCGGAGCCGACCCTCTAACTCGCTTAGCCTCGCCTCCAAGACTGTGAATAAGCAGAACAGCAAACTGCCGAAACATCTGTTTTTATAGAGGTCTTTACACCTGCTGATGATCAATTCATCAAGGACTGATCGTCAGCAGCACCTGCTGTAGCTCACACAATTAAATACTATGGAAACATGTTTTTTACACAAAAAACATAGAATTAAAAAAAGGGGGTTCTAACATTTGGACATGACTGTATGTCACACGTAATGCCTTCAAGGATCATTGAACAGTTGAAAGTTCAAGAACTCTGTCTGTGTTGCTTTTCCTAGCATGGAGGACACCTGCAGGTTACCCCCGACATGCCTCCCATACCCCCTCAACTCCAATGGCAGCCATCACCACCATCATCTCCACCAGCACCATCACAACCACCACCAGCTGGGGCAGAAGCAACTTGAGCCAGTTATCCTGCATGACTTGCCCCCTTATCAGGCCAGCATCGGTGGAGGAGTAGGTGTCTGTGGAGGCGGGGGTGCAGAAGGAGGAGGAATGGGGATGAGAGTGGGAGGAGGGGATGGGACAGTGGCCAGGAACTGGGGAGGAGGAGAGGCAGTGAGGATCTTGGCAAGACGTGTCACATCAGATGGGAAGGTGCAGTACCTGGTGGAGTGGGAGAATGTGAGCTTATACTGAGAAGGTAAACAAGAGATGCTCTGACTGTTCTGCAGTTGCCACAGGACTGTTGTGTTTGTAATATGTGGCATTGTGTTTAGAATACAGACAAAAACAACAAAAATTCTTACATGTTGCAAAATCCAGGTTGCTCTCATAGTATCACCTATATTCTGCATTCTTACAATCTCACCACTACTATGTCACCATTATGAAATGTCCCTCTGCTGTTACCCTGGATATTTGTACTGTCAACTTTGGAATATGCCTTTATTGCATTTTTCTTGTTTTACAGTGATGAGACAAAGTATTTAAACCTCAGTCACACGAAGAAGAGCACTGAGTTAGAAGAACAGTTTACCACAAAATCAAATGGTCATATTTTTCACATGGTCTGCATTGCTGTTCAGCATTCTTCTTTTGGTATGAGTTTCTGAGGACTCGAAGCACCAAAGGCCTAACTCAGTAGCAATGATAGGCATGTAGGCTATGTAGGCTATGTCAACAATAATGGTGTCCTTTCAACACTAACTTGTTATTGGCAGACACCTTTGACTAAATAAACATGGACAAATCTTCCATGAAATTTATTGGTATTCTAAAGAGCTGGTTTGAAACTCTTTGTGGTCTCACATTTGATTCTGCATGTCTTTTATTTTTAATAATAATGAAAATTCCTCCCCTGTACATTGTCATGAAAGGGGTAAGCCCAAAACACTTGTACCAGGCAGTAAACATGTTTAAAGTTGAGCATTTTAACATGGTGGTCAATAGCAATTGCCTTGCTTTCAGAGGCCAGCCTCAAGTGGCCAGTAGAATAACTGCAGTCTTCTGTCTTTTGTTTTGACAATGACTACGTTTACATACACAGCATATTCTCATTACAGTCCTTATTCTGGTTATGGCAATATTCTGAATAATGTGTTCACATGCGCACACACAGATACATCCTAGAGTTTGTCTCTGTTGAGCCCTGGAGTAGTGTTGGTCTAGTTCATAGATACAGAATGGAGAGAAATATGCCGAAAAATGTGAGGCTGGACTGGAATGCTGTGAAATTTAAACGTGGTCAGTAGACGCAGGCTTCTCTTCTCAGCTCCTTAGGGGCCTTTACTAAAGAATAGGTCCTAAATATTGAAGATTATTCTGGCAACACAGTGTATATTCTCTCTATTATACTGCAGAGAATGTATAAATCACTAGGGACAAAAAACACTACCTGCCACAGAGAATATATGAAAATTTGATTTTGAGGTGAACCATCTCTTCAAAGTTTTAAGTTTGTTACTCAACTTTTAAAATATCAGGGAGTTCATAGGAAAAAGACAGACACACGTAAACATCTGCTAAGAAATAGTCCCAGCCATTTCCCCTTTTTTTGTTCTTATACTAAACTTAGTTTAGCGTAACCACAAAAAAGGTGTCTCCTCAGATCTCAGCTAGAAAACAATGGGTGTTTTACCTCAAATTGTAGAACATAGTTTAATCATATACATTGCATATTTCTCAAAAGTTAGGCAACATTGTTCATATGACCGACCATTTTGAATTATATTAAGTGTGCTCCATGAAAGTAATAACTAGGTACCTTTAAAAGTCCAAAATTACTATTTAAAAAAAAAAAGATATTTGAATAATTTGAATAAGATCTAAAATGTGTTCTAACATCTGAATCCGGATCTCCAAGGAATGAGCTTTAAACTAAGCACCACTAAACACCAACAGCTTCTACATTTTTTTATTACTCTTACTTTCATCAGCATGTGTGACTGTGGACACTGGAGTATTTTTTAAATGATTATGGTATGTTAATAAGACATTGCATACATGTTAATTTAATAATTAATTATTTAATATTGGTAACGTATTTGTTCTATTCCATTTTGTCATCCATAATTTTACATCTAAACTACATGTGTACATCTTAGAAGTACAAGCCAGAGGGCATTTGTTTTATAGATAGAATTATATATTCACAATATATTGCTAGAAATTAATAGCTTTTATTTATTTATTTTGGACATAGTTGCATAGTGCCTATAGTCAGATGACAAAACAGACAGAGAGAGGCTCTTCTCATCTCTTATCATCTGACAGATACAGGTGTTTAGAAGGACCAGTTTAAAACTCAGAAGAGGACTGTGATATTACTGTACATTCCAGACAAATGTATTATGTGTTATGTGAGTACATGTTTAAAGTTGCACTTTTTTTTCTTTTAATAGGAGTTAATTAAGCTGAAGGTACAGCCAAGCTGCAGCCGCATAAACAGGTTAAAAAGATATCACCTCACATAAACCTTAATTATCTTCAATTCAATTCAATTCATTTTTATTTATATAGCGCATTTTACAATCAGAAATTGTCTCAAAGCGCTTCACAGTAACCCAGAGCGTAAGACCCAGAGCCTGAACCCCCTTAAGAGCACTGTGGCAAGGAAAAATTCCCTTTAAGAGGAAGAAGCCTTGAGCAGGACCCGTCTCTTAAGGAGGAACCTTCCTGCTGCCAGTCGGCCAGAGAGAGAGAGAGAGAGAGAGAGAGAGAGAGAGAGGAGCAAACATGCAGCAAACATGATACAGTACAGAGCAAACATGACAACAAGATGAAACAGTGATTATATTATAATGGATATCTATATATATCGTCAGTCCATAAGTAGTAATAGTAATTTGATAGTAATCAAAACAAAGATGAGTAGCAGGGGCTAGTGAAGTCAATGAGCACAGGAGAGTTCAGGACTGGACTGAGTCAGGATGCAGGTCTTGAGACCTGCAAAGAGAGAGAGAGGCACAAAACTACGAGGAAGACAGTAAACACAGATTATGAGATGATATTACCCAGTATGAGCCAGACTAAGGAGAGTAGAGGAGAGGTCAGAGGGTGAGAGGGAAACTGCTCAGAGGATCATGTTTGTGCCCCCCGACAGCGTAGGCCTAGAGCAGCATAGCTGTGCTAAAAGTTACGATTTTATCGGCCCTATGACACCTGTTACACCTGTGGCTGAGGCAACTATAACTATACCTACAGCCCTACACACTATGTTTGAGGCTAACTATACACCTTACTAAACAGAAAAGTTTTAAGTCTAGTCTTAAAGGTGGAGGCAGTGTTCCATAGTTCTGGTGCCTGATAGCTAAAAGCTCATCCTCCCATTCTACTTTTATGAATCCTAGGAACTACAAGTAAACCTGCACTCTGAGATCTGAGTGTCCTATTAGGAACATATGGTACAATCAGGTCCTGCAGATAAAATGGAGCAAGTCCATGAAGAGCCTTGTAGGTTAGAAGAAGGATCTTGAAGTGTATTCTTGAGTCCACTGGGAGCCAGTGAAGAGACACTAGAACAGGAGAGATATGATCCCTTTGGCTACTTCCTGTCAGAACTCTAGCTGCTGCGTTCTGGATCAGCTGCAGACTGTTGATGGAGTAATGTGGACATCCAGACAATAAAGAGTTGCAGTAGTCCAGTCTTGAAGTGACAAAAGCATGGATGAGCTTTTCAGCTTCACTCTGATAGAGGATGCACCTGATCTTAGTAATATTACGCAGGTGAAAGAAAGTGGACTTGGAGACCTGTTTAATATGAGAGACAAACGACATGTCTTGGTCAAAGATGACTCCAAGGTTCCTCACAGTCTTACTGGAGGCCAAAGTAATTCCATCCGGTTCTGAGATGTTTAGGTCCAAAAACAATGACCTCAGTCTTGTCCGAGTTTAATAGTAAAAAGTTGGAGGACATCCGGTCCCTTATGTCCTTTAGACACGCCTGTAGTCTGACTAGTGGCTCCGTTTCTTCAGGCTTCATGGATAAATACAGCTGGGTATCATCAGCATAACAATGAAAGTTTATGCCATGCTTCTGGATGATGTTTCCTAGAGGGAGCATGTACACGTAGAGGGTGAACAAGATCGGTCCGAGCACAGAACCCTGTGGAACACCATGATTAACCGTTGTAGGCGAGGAGGAAACATCATGAACAAAGTGAAATCTGTCAGATAAATATGAGTTAAACCAGCGCAGTGCTGTTCCTGTAATCCTGATCTCGTGTTCTAAACTGTGTAGTAGGATGCAATGATCTACTGTGTCAAAGGCAGCACTGAGATCCAGTAGAATAGAGAGTACAGAGACGAGTCCACGGTCCGATGCCATGAGGAGATCATTAATTACTTTAAGCAGTGCTGTTTCTGTGCTGTGATGGGCTCTGAATCCAGACTGGAAAGCATCGAGCAGACTGTTCCTATGCAGGTGCTCATTTAGCTGACTTACAACAGCTCTTTCAAGTATTTTAGAAATAAAGGTGAGGTTGGAGATTGGTCTGTAGTTGATGTCCGGGTCCAGTGAAGGTTTTTTAAGTATCAGAATGATCACAGCAGTTTTAAAAGCCTGCGGTACATATCCTGTTTCCAGAGACAGGTTGATTTGTGCTAATATAGAGTCTCCGATCAGAGAAATAGCATCCTTGAGGAGCGGTGATGGGATCGGATCCAAAAGAAAGGTAGTAGGTTTAGACTTACTGATGCTGGTGGTCAGCTCAGGGAGGCCGATGGGCACGAAGCAGTCCAGAGTTAGATTAGGATCTGTTTCCAGAAGTAGCGGTGTATCCTCAGCGGTCACAGAGAGATCGTGGTTGATTTGTCCTCTAATAGTAGTGATTTTATCGGTGAAGAAGCTCATTAAGCCTTCACTACTAAGAGCTGCAGGGTTTATACAAGGGGTGATTAATAAGCTTGTGAGTTAAAATAGAAGTTACCCTTACTGATTCTTTTTGTAGAGGTCTGGACATTATGAAAACCGTGGGAGGTGTTAGATGATAGTGGACTTGTGGGCTGGCATGTTGACCAAGTAGAAGAGCCTTGCACCTAATGAATCTTGTTGATTTTCTCAGCAATTTCAGAGTTCAGTGTAGTCAGCTACTGCAATAGTGTGACTTTCTGGCAGCACACAGAAAACAGAGGCCATCCTCTTGATGCAGACCTTACTGAGACTTTTTTTCACTGTTTGGAGTGTCCATTACAAACTGCTGCAGAAATCTCTCAGGATCCGCCTCAAAAAAATGGTAGCTTGTCTTTTTATGTGTGCTTAATTCCACTGCAAGGGGTTTCAGGACCAAGTAAGCTTACAGCTTGGGCATGTAGAATTTGTTGTTTTTATCTTTGTGGAAAAAGTCTACATAAATCTAGTGTGGTTTCAGAGTTTATATTTTATACAGACATTTATTTCAGCAATCTGTTCAATAAAACACAGCATGAACATCCGCCGGTTTTACCTGTAAGAAGACAACCAAAAATGTGAAGGGAAGCATTTATGCAGTTGTTTATCAAAGTGCTCAGACTTCATTTATCCCTAGTAAAACTTCACCCTCCTCAGTGAATATTTGACAGTAGTTTATTAGGAACTGTTCTGTTGAACCTTTTTAGGCGATGGTAATGAATGTATTTGTGTGTTTTTTATGGTCTTATACCCGTCAAGTGCTTGTTATAGGTTGTGCTCTCCAGATTAAAAAGGGAGGAAAGAAATAAATCGTCAAAAAAATGAAACTTTTTTTTTGGAAGAGGTAGTCTTCATTTTTCTGATCATGAGTAAGTCAGTTTCAGTTTGATGTATTTCAGCAAAATTATGTTTGTACATGTATACTCTGCATTGATTGATTATGTAACAAATAAAAATAATAATCTCATACAATCTTTTTTTTAAGTTGTTGCAGATGTGTACGTATTGCTTCGATCGTGTGACGTTGCACCCTTCGGATCGTGTGATGCTGCACCCTTCGCCGTGTGCTACTTCGATCGTGTGACGCTGCACCCTTCGTCGTGTGCTACTTCGATCGTGTGATGCTGCACCCTTCGCCGCATGCTACTTCGCCACGTGCTACTTCGATCGTGTGATGCTGCACCCTTCGCCGCGTGCTACTTCAATCGTGTGACTCTGGCCCCTTCGCCACGTGCTACTTCGCCACGTGCTACTTCGATCGTGTGATGCTGCACCCTTCGCCGTGTGCTACTTCGACCGTGTGACCCATATAGTTTTCCCAATAGAACATAAAGAACATCAGATGTTGAAACAGAGACATTTCACCATTTCATGGAAAATATTAGCTAATTTTGACTTAACTTAGCAACAACTTAATAACTGGATGGTCCCTCTCTTCTGTAGTCCTCAGGACATGCTGTCATGTGATGGTAGTGTTCTAAGCATGATCCAAGCGCAGACAGAATAATGTTGTAACAAAAGCTGAGCTTTATTGTAAGCCAACTCAAACTCAGGGCAGAGGGTAAGTGATAATCAAACAAAGTACCAAAATAACTTCAAGACCAGAAGTAACACAAAACCCAAAGTAAGCAAATGAGGCAAAAACAATGACGAGCCAAAACAATGAAGAGAATCCAGGGAAGGTCAGAAGAATGAGAGAGATGAGCCAGGGGAACACTAAACACCAAACAACAAATCGCAAATAAAGACAATGAAAAAGAACTCAAAAACCAACCAGAAGACGAAGGGTAACCCAGGGGAGGACGGGAGGAACAGGGAGGACGGCACGATGGAAGACAAGCTGGTTAGACGGCAGAGTACAGCACACAGGAGTGACAAACAGTGACAAAGGGAAGCACAGGACTTAAGTAGAGGCTGAGACAAGACACAGGTGAGAACAATAAGGAAGGAGCTAGCAATCACAAAGGAGGAAAAAAAACAAGGAAGTACAAGCAAGGAAGTTGCACAGGCAACCGGTGGTCTCATGCAGAGTGAAGAGATGGACCGAGGAGAGTGAGGCTGCTCTCATGGACTGCTTCAACACCACTGTGTGGACAGAGCTTTATGACCCACATGGGGAGGACATTAACACAATAACGGACTGCATAACGGACTATATTAACTTCTGTGTTGAGAACACTGTTCCTTCCAAGAAGGTACGGTGTTTCTCCAACAACAAGCCGTCGATTAACCCTGAAATCAAAGCTCTCCTGAAGGAGAAGAAGAGAGCTTTCAGGTCAGGGAATATGGATGAGCTGAGGGCTGCACAGAGGGAGCTGAGGAGGAAGATCAGAGAGGGAAAAGCCAGCTACAGGAAGAAGATGGAGGAGTAGCTGCAGCAGCAAAACGTCAGCGGGGTGTGGAGAAGCCTGAAAACCATCTCTGGCTACAACACACCCCACTCACAGGCTGAGGGGGATCAGAAGTGGGTCAATGACCTAAACCTACACTTCAATAAGTTTGATGTAGCACCCACTCCTCCCCCCCTGCAGTCGCACCTCCACTCTCTGACTCCTGGCCTTTGTTCCTCTCCCACAGCCCCCCACACTCTTAGCTTATCACAACATCAAACCATTTCACACCCATACAGAGACACTCATTCCCCACCCCCACCCCTGTCCTTCACAGCAGCCCAGGTGAGAAAAGAACTCAGGAAAACCAAGACAAGGAAGGCAGCTGGACCAGATTCCATTAGCTCCAGGCTCCTTAAGTCCTGCGCAGACCAGCTGTGTGGAGTTATGGAGCACGTCTTCAATCTGAGCCTCAAGCTGGGGGTGGTACCACAGCTCTGGAAGACCTCCTGTGTGGTACCAGTGCCTAAAACACCGCACCCCAAAGACCTCAGCTACAGACCAGTGGCTCTGACATCCCACCTCATGAAGACACTGGAGAGACTGGTCCTGAGACCTCCGCTCCACAGTGGGCTCCTCAATGGATCCAGTGCAGTTCGCCTACAGGCCTAATGTTGGAGTGGAGGACGCTGTCACCTTCCTGCTACACCGAGCTCTTTCTCACCTGGAGAAGCCCGGCAGCACTGTGAGAATCACCTTCTTTGATTTTTCCAGTGCTTTCAACACCATCCAGCCGGCAATCCTGAAGGACAAACTGGTGCAGACAGGGGTGGACCACCTGCTGTCAGAGTGGATCAGGGACTACCTCACAAACCGACCACAGTTTGTGAGAGCCCAGAACTGTGTGTCTGACCTGCTTACCTGTTGCACGGGTGCCCCTCAGGGGACCGTCCTGGCCCCCTTTCTCTTTACCCTCTACACATCGGACTTCAGACACAACACTGACGGCTGTGTGCTGCAGAAGTTCTCTGATGACACTGCGATTGTTGGTCTCATCAGAGATGACGACGACGCAGAGTACAGAGGACTGACGCAGAACTTTGTGGACTGGTGTCAGCGAAACCACCTCCTGATTAATGCAGGGAAAACCACGGAGATGGTGGTGGACTTTCGCAGACAACACTCAGCCCCCCCCCCACCGGTGAACATCCAGGGAATGGACATTGAGCAGGTGGACTCTTACAAATACCTGGGTGTTCACCTCAACAACAAACTGGACTGGACTCACAACACAGACGCACTGTACAGGAAGGGCCAGAGCAGGCTCTACCTGCTGAGGAGACTGCGGTCTTTTGGAGTGAAAGGGGCACTCCTGAAGACCTTTTATGACTCTGTGGTGGCATCGGTCATCCTGTACGGTGTGGTCTGCTGGAACAGCAGCATCACTGAGAGGGAGAGGAAGAAGAGTCATCAGGAAGTCCAGCTCTGTCCTGGGCTGCTCTCTGGACTCAGTGCAGGAGGTGGGTGACAGGAGGGTCCTGGCAAAACTAACATCCATGCTGGACCATGAGTCCCACCCCTGCAGGACACCCTGTCAGCCCTGCAGAGCAGCTTCAGTGGCAGACTGCTCCACCCTCGGTGTGTGAAGGAGAGATACAGAAGGTCTTTCCTTCCTGCTGCTGTCAGACTGTAAAATAAACACTTCTGATAGGTGCAATACTCACACACCACAGTGTACAATAAATTATTTTATTTAGTTTTTGATGCACTCTGTACAGTTTATAAACCATTTCTACCTCCACTCACCTGTGCAATAACTGTTAATATGTAAACTGTTTATAATGTATATATCTTTTTATTGGTAGTCTATTTTATAATGTATATATCTTTTTCTTAACTTATCCCTTGCTGTCTGTATGCCGTTGCAAAAATGCAATTTCCCCATTGTGGGACTAATAAAGGTTTATTAATCTTAATCTTAATCTTAATAACAGGAAGACACACATGAGGAGGACAGGACTTCAAAGTAAAACAAGAAGCATGAAACAACATTACAACACATGAGGGAGGACAGGAGAAAACACGAGGGAGGTGAGGACAGGAAGGGTAAAGCTGGATACATACTGGCAAACAGCTCCTGGTAGGAGAAACACGGCGCACAGAGGAGAGCGTCTGTCCAAAAGGTGGCGATAAAAATTAATCCCAGTATTGATCACGGCGTTACAGTGGCTTGATGCGCACATTAAACACCGGGAGACGGGATGTATTATTGCAGACAGTCATCCACACGTTCACAGAATTAAACTCACACAGACCAGAGGTCTGCTACAGTCAGCTACACTGATCTTCTATCTATTGTCATGCTATGCGCCCTCTTCCCTGAGCATTATTAGCTCGTTAGGCCAGGTAACCACAACTGTGCGCACTATGAGAGGCCAACACAGGCCACTTCCAGTGGTGATGCTTGTATAGTAGTGTTGTGATATTATGGAAATGCATAAAATATCTTTTAATATTTTTTTAATATCTGTACTGTTCAAAAAGCAACCTAAAAATGCCACTTGAAGAAAGTTCTGGAACACCTCTGTCCTATTGTTCTGAGGAACGTTCCAGCACACTGGGTCAAAAAAATTGCCACTTCTGCATCACCACTTTCATTGTTGGTTGAACCCACAACCTCGGCAGAACCACAAAGACCTGCATGATCCCATAGCCCCACAGAGTAGCGGTCCACACCTACTGTAAAGCACGGTAGCAAAGAAAGAAGAAGAAGCTACAGACATTGAGGAGCAGCTTTTGTCAATTCTTTAAGAGTTAGCTCCAAAAACTCATGTGCTAAATGATGAACTGGAAGAATGTTAGCATTTTCCCAGTTTTACACAAACTTGGCAAAGACAAACGCCAAGATGCCAAAATTGGCATTTTAAATTTTTTTCATAACATTGAAAAAGGTTTACCCAGACAGCCATCTAGTACAATCATTCCTCAAATCAGATCTAGCTGGCATCAACATCCTCATCCCACCTATCCCCAAACACACAGTCATCACACCTCTGGAGCACAAGGCTTTCAGCCTATTGCCCACTCCCCTCAAAATGTCCCAACAACAGCTGAACAAGAATTCTAAACACCTATCCCCTGTGATAGCCTATCTATTAGAAGTAGCTTTTCATTTCTCAACCATGGAGCCTAATTCTTTAATCTTGTGTGTGGAACAATGACTAAGCAAACAAGTGGCAAACTATCATCTGCCATGTTAGGCCATTTAAACTATTCTGGTGTTAACTATACATCAGCAGCTACTCCCTCCTCAGTCACAAACAAATTATCTGCTGTGATGGACCAATGTAGTCCCTCTCATAGGGAGGAGAACCTCTCCTGATAGAAGAGATCCTCACACCTGTCATAGAAGAGAACAGCCTATAGGGTCAGAAAGGCATTATCCAGGGTTTCCACCGCTGGAATCGACTGAGGAGTGTGCCCCCTTAAGGAGACACAGGTAGAAAAAGAGTCCAGCAGATATCTTCACAAGACATCTGTATCGTAGTGGTTCTCATCGGCCACTGTCCAGTTACTCCAACACTCTGGGAGCATAAAAATGTCTGTCCAGTAGGAAAAGTCACTATTAATCCATCTGGGGAGCACATAAGGGAGGTTCCAGTTTTGATCAACAAGTCTCTGCCCATCAAATTCACTGGTGATGAGCTGGAGCGAATGAAACAATGTCTGTGGTGCTGCTAATACAGTTTCACAAGTTCTGTGAATGGCTAACGTTAAGGTTCCCCAAAGAAGCCAACCGACGAAATGATGTGAGATGCCGGTGTGATCTTTGACAGCCATTTTGTTGGGGTGGATACCAGGGAGCCCCTTGTGGTCACTGACAGGGTTGCTTGTAGTGACAATTTCTTTCCCAGTGACCAGGTTTTCCACAATAAAACAATAAAAGCAGTCTCACCCACTCATACCCCTTCCATGCCCCCCTCCCCCACGGCCACCCTCTTTTCCTCTCTAGTTACTTCCTCTATGATGTTGGCCCCACCCACCACAATAACGGGGGTGAGTGACCCAAGGTGGGGTTGAAATATATATATAATATCAGGTTCTCCCACAACTGGGGACTGTGGCTGAGGTGGGGGAGTGGGCTGAGGCTGAACTACCAGCTGTGATGCAGGGGTGTATTTCTTCTTTTCCTCTGATATGCTGCTTCCTTTCTAGCTTGAGCTAACTGCAGCTTTAATAATTGTGTCTGCAGCCCTTTCATCTCCATGGTCCCTTTGTCAGTGTTTTCTGTGTGTAGATTCATATGGTGTACAACATGTCTCTCCCAAACAACAGAATCACTTCCTGGTAAATCAGGGTAATTTTTCAGGGCCTGCTGAAACAAAAGAGGAAGCCCCTCCTCTGTTGCCTGTCTATACCAGTGCAGCAGGGCACCAAGTTGACTAGAATTCACTACCGTCTGCCTGTCTGTTACTCGCCCCCTCCCATCAGGGACAGTCATGATGGGGTACATCCCAGGAGGTGGGGTCTGAGGCAAAGCAGAAGCTACAGCAGAGGTGGGTGAATATGGAGGCCCTCGCTTCCTGTTTAATGTCAGTGGTACTACCAGACTCCTTACAATCATCATCTATGCAGCACAGATATGCCTGATATAAAATCTTACGTCTCTCCTCATCTGCCTTCACTGCCTTCTCCAACTTATCTTTCTCTAATACTAATAATACTAATAATCTCCTCCTTTCTCTCTCTCTCTAGTTTAACTTTATTCTCCTCTGTTGCAATCACATTTTTTAGCAGCTTTTTATCATCTCCTTTCACTCCCTGCGCTGTCACTGCTGTACACACTGCTGCTTTCATCTGAGCTGAAGCCTTCTGTTGTCCCTCTGCTCCTGCCTGTCCACAACAATGGCTCAACATCTTACTCATCTGTTACCCAAACTGGGCCCTGGTGAAAGCTGGCAAAAGGAAAGAACAGCAGACCAGAACAGGACCAGTCACGCCGAAAAAAAATTGTCATCCCATATATATCAGGAGTTTCTGAGAAACTGAGAAGGATTTTCAACGCCCATCAGATCCCAGTACACTTTAAGCCCAGCTCTACACTGAGACAAAAACTGGTCCACCCCAAGGACAAAACTCCCAGGGACAGCCAGAGCAATGTAATCTATGCAGTTCAGTGCAGTGAGGAATGCTCTGATCTCTATATTGGTGAAACCAAACAACCACTACACAGAAGGATGGCACAGCACAGGAGAGCCACCTCTTCAGGACAAGACTCAGCTGTTCACCTCCACCTCAAAGACAGTGGTCATTCCTTTGAGGATAATAATGTCCAAATTCTAGACAGGGAGGACAGATGGTATGAAAGAGGGGTCAAAGAAGCCATCTATGTGAAATTGGAAAAACCCTCTCTAAACAGAGGGGGAGTGCTGAGGCATCAGCTCTCACCTGTTTACAACTCTGTCCTTTCATCCCTTCCTAGCAGACTTCACTCCCGCTCAAACTCTAACGATGGGCCGTCAACTAGTCCTGCACATTCCCAGACACAGTTTCTGGTCATTAACTGACCATTAACCAACTATAAGGATCATAGTCATGTGAGTTCCTGCAAGATCCACCCACAGAGGTCCTGAACACATAAAACTCAGATTCCCAACCAAAATTTTTAGTTTAGAACTAAAGAAGCCACTTGGGGAAGTGGCGAAACATTTTCAAAAAACAATCCTTGAGTCCAGTTGCCTCGATTTAAACTCGACCTGGATGAATGAGAGCAATGAAAATGACTATAACCTGGATGAATGAGAGCATCCACAGATACCCATCTGTTCATCAATTGTCTTCCACAGAGACATGATTACCATTTACCAAATTCTTCTTGCGTACCTGCTGTACTTTAAAATTTACCTTCCTAAATGTGCCTTCGTCTATCCCTCAGTCTGACTCTGACAGCGCAGAGACACACACACACAGACACTCATTGAACCTGCAACACACACACACAGGCCTACACACTCACTTCTCTGACGGCACGGAGTAAACACCTTTCCTGGACGGCTCAAGGTCAAAACTGTTTTAAACAATTTTCAATACATAAAACACAACTTAAATATTAGGCTATATATTTTCTTCTCTTTCCTGGATCCTTTTTCTTCACATTTAATTTATTCTCTTTTTTTTCTCTTCTCATATTTCGTGATCACTGTTTCAATTTTCCTCTGTGTG
The DNA here is from genome assembly GCF_900634625.1 of Parambassis ranga. NCBI lineage: Eukaryota > Metazoa > Chordata > Actinopteri > Ambassidae > Parambassis > Parambassis ranga. Next base: position 22,028,336 of record NC_041036.1, read on the forward strand.
AACCTTTTTTTTATAAATGTTAAGCGGTTATCACCAATGTCGTTTCAGGGGTCATGAATTTCCACTGGCTTTCAACCGAGCTTTATCTATATTTGCGTCCAAATATAGCAGGGGACGCAACTCCCAATGACATAACGCTCATTCACGTTATTATATTAACCCTTTTTTTATTTTTTATTTTTTTTAACTGGGTAATACTTCTCTCAGTGTCATTTTTTCTCTTTCACTTTCACTTAATACTAATTTTCTCTTTTCTTCACTTACAATCTGCCTTTTACAATTTGAACTCTAAAACATCATACCCACACACACAAACAGTGACTACGTAATTTAGATTGATACACCAATGTGCAGAATTTGGTTAAACAGGTTCTGCTTACCTTATTTTATTGTTGTGGCCACCAGTAGTCACTCAGCCAGGCAAGATGTCATTTGACCCACACGCCTTCCAAATTCCTGAACCGAGCCCCATATTGTCGGGGTGTGCCCCGAGCTGGTTTATAAGGAAGGAGCGGACACATTCTGGTCTCAAGATTACAATTTATTGAACAATGAGGCAGATTCTGAGTCACAGAGCTCTGGGTTGTGTCAGGTGAAAGATTTTATTTTGCATTATGTTATTATGTGGTGTGGGTCCACATATCTAGAAGTGTGTCCCTAACATGAAGTTTTCATTTCTGTGTTTATTACTGTATGCATATTACTGTAATGTGTTTTATGAGTGCTTATGTGGTAAGTAAGTTTTATAGAAGATCAAAGGAAGACAGGTATACTGAATGTATTGAGAAGTGTGTAATTTCATTCTTCTCATAGACTTTTGTAATTCATTTCCTCTGTTAGTTGTTTTCTGCTCTTTGGTGACAGCTCAAGATGGTGACAGTGTAAGAGAGGAGCATGTTGTTCTCCTGCCTTGATGCTGGGCAACCACAGCGGCCTCTGTTTGTGTGACTCAGAATTTGCTTCTTCACTGTTAGAATAAATTGTAATTTTGAGACCAGATATTGTCCACTTCTTCCAACCACAACAACCACACAGCAATAACTAGACATGGAATTCACACATTGAGATACCCCAGGGGCGTTCCTACCTGCCGGCCCACAGGCGCATCTACCTTGTCTGCACTGACCTTTCAGCTGCCCCATTGGACGCGGGGTGATAAACTGGGACCAAGGTTTGTTTCATGCCATTTCATCTCAAAAACTGCTTAAATTCACTAGATGTGAATTGTGGTCCATTATCCGAAACCACTTCCTCAGGCAGTCCATAAGATGCAAAAATGTTGCGCAGGACCTCAATGGTCTTAACCGATGTTGTGGTTGACATGTGAACCACCTCCAACCATTTTTTTGAATGGCTGTCAACACTAAAAAATACTGTTTATCTTTCTCACAGAAATCTATGTGAATCCGTTGCCACACCCGCGTTGGCCATTTCCCACAATGTAGTGGGGCTGTCGCTGGTAGTTGTCTAACTGTCTGACATGCACTACACTCCTGTACAGCTTTTTCGATGTCTTTATCCAGACAGGGCCACCACATGTGGCTCCTGGCCAAAGCTTTCATGCGGCACATGCCAGGATGACCCTGATGGAGATCATACAGCAGCCTTTGTCTGAGAGGTGGAGGCACCACAACCCTCATTCCCCCAGAGAACACATCCTTGTTTCACTGATAGTTCAGTTCGTCTTATAAAGAATGGTTTAAATCAGTGGTCCCCAACCACCGGGCCGGGGACCGGTACCGGTCCGTGGGTCATTTGGTACTGGGCCGCACAGAACGACTGAGCAAAACATATATTATTCATTATCTGAGTCTGAAAGCTGTTTCATTTATAAATCGATCAGATTCATCCGCCTGTGCCTTTAAGCACCTGCCCAGACGCTTGTCTCGGTCACGGCATACGGAACCCCAAAATTAAGCCCACAAGCAGCAAAAATAAATAAAAAACAAACGTCTTTGGAGAGCTTCTTCGGAAAGGGGAAAAGGCCTAACGAGGAGACAGAAGAAGAGGAGCCTACCCCTTCAAAGAAAAAGAAACCCGACTATATCAGGAGTCCTATTTAAAATACGGATTTATTGCAACAGGTGATTCTCACACACCAAGTCCGCTCTGAGTGATATGTGGCGACAGACTCGCAAATGAGGCAACGAAGCCTTCAAAACTGCGAGACCGAGCACCCTGCATTAAAAGACAAGCCATGGAAGAAAACATGAACAAGAACGACTGAAGCAATTAATGACGGCCAAAACAAAATTACGGAGTGGACTGGACATAAGAAACACACTTCGGGTGTCATGTCTCCCATTATCCCCAGATGGGACCGCCTCATTGCTGAGAAAGCTCAAAGGCTCCCACTAATTAAGCATAAGAGTACGAGTCTGTTTATGCACTTTGTTTTTTTTTTTTTTTTTTTTTTCTGTGCCGGTCCGTGAAAGTATTGTTTTACATGATACCGGTCCGTGGTGCAAAAAAGGTTGGGGACCGCTGGTTTAAATGTCTCCTCTCTCACTTGACTTGGCCATCCATTTAGAGTGAGCTCCCTCACTCGGCTGAGCACCGGATCTTTGTTTGTGCTCTGTGCAATGTCACTGGCTTTCACATGTAAATCACAGAGAAATAGAAGATTTTTCCTTCTTCTGAAGAGTTTTCTTTGACCTTGCTTGGTAACCTTGAGAGCGCGTCTGCATTGGCATGGTCTGCAGACTAACGCTACTCTTTTTTGTTTTATAGGATTAAGCCATCAATATGAGCACCCACCGCTGCATTCTCAAAGCGGCTAGTGTGGGAATGGCTGCCTTTGGCCCAAGGATTGCCAAGAGAGGTTTGTGGTCCTCTATTTGCACATATTTTCTTTCAGCCTCTGTTAGTGTACGGGATGCAAATGCTATAGGCTTTTCTTCTTCATTCTCCATCACATGTGAGATGACAGCACCGAAACCATAAGGCAAAGTATCACAGGCTAACTTCAATGGCTTTTTAGTGTCATAATGAACAACTACGGTGCTCTGTAGTAGTTGCGCTTTTGCACTTTTGAATGGAGCCTCACACTCTGATGTCCACCTCTAAACACTGCCCCGTTTCAGTAACTCATGCAAAGGTTTCAACTACATGGACAGATTTTTCTTTGTCTGCCATGAACATGCATTTTGATTACTCTCACATTGTATTTTTCCAGACTTCCTCCAGTTTTCACAGATGTTCCTCTCTTGAACCTGCTGTGATCAAGATGCCATCCAGGTCACAGGTCACATGTTCTATCCCCTGTAGGATCTGAGCCATCACTGCCTGGAAAATGGATGGTGCACTTGAGACTCCGTATGACAACCGGTGGTAGGTGTAGAGCCCCCGATGTGTGTTTACTGTAAGATACTTTTCTGAGTCCTTATCCAACTCCAACTGCTGATAAGCATGCGATAAGTCCAGCTCGGTAAACAGCTTGCCTCCAGCCAGGGTTGCAAAAAGATCTACTGCATTTGGCAATGGATAGGTTTCCTCTTCCACACACTGATTTACGTTCACTTCGGCACAGTCACTATAGGTGCAGCCCATTCAACTCCCTGATGGTGCTGGGGCCGACCTTAAACACCTCTTTGTGCTTCTGCAGGATTACTGCCACTTCTGGGTCATTAACAGTTCGTGCTGCCTTGATTTGAAATATTTCCCTCCAGTCCAGTCTAATTTTCTTCAGCCAATTTCTGCTCAGTAGCGCTGGCCTGTCACCCTTCACAATAACCAGTAGCACACTGGCTGCTTGTTTGTATTTTACACCCACAAATACCTTCCCTAACACTGGGATGGGTTCTCCAGAGAAAGCAAACAGTGGTATTTTACATGGGTACAGTGGCAAGTGAGTGATCTGTTATAGATGATCTCTGACACCAAAGACACACATGCTCCTGTGTCTAACTGCATCTGTACGTTTGACCTTCAATGTTCACATCAACCACATATCCATCATTGTTGATTTTTGAAGACGTTTCGCCACTCCCCCAAGTGGCTTCTTCAGTTCTGCCACCTGGGGGAGCAGCTAAACGTCTTCAAAAAACAATCCTTGAGTCCAGTTGCCTCGATTTAAACTCTTGGAAATGACTATTACCTGGATGAATGAGAGCATTCACAGATATATATCTTTCTTAACTTATCCTTTGCTGTCTGTATCTGCTGTTGCAAAAATGCAGTTTCCCCATTGTGGGACTAATAAAGGTTTCTTAATCTTAAACTGTAATATATTGAGGTGGGTTCAATAAATCAGACGGACCCAGCTAGTTAGTGGGGATACTTATCTTGTCTTCAGAAGACATCTTTGATGGTCACGTCAGAGCACAAAGGCTCTACAATTGGATATTTGAGCCCCTTGTGATATTGCTTGATGGTCCTATTGGACACTGACTTGCCCATAGAATACTACAGCCGGGTTGCATCTCTACCTATTACCATTCCTGAGATATGAGCGACATACTCTTTCATCAGTGCTCTATAAATGAAGATGGATTGGATTGGATTCGAAATCCAAGCGGCTCTTGGAACCTGCTGTAGAGTTGGTAAAGCACTTACATGCTGAATCACCTCCTTCCACCTAGTTAAAGATCCTTGACTGCCTTTGGCACAGTTGAAGATGGCAAGGACCTTTTTGCCAAATACTTAAACATCATGCAAAACCATGGTGAGGAACCTTCATCCTACCTCCAATGGCTCCAGGTGATGCTGAACACAACATTCATAAGAGGAGGCATTCATGCAGAAGAACTTGATAAACAGTTTTTAAAGCAGTTCATTAGAGGCTGCTGGGACAATGACTTGATAGCAGAACTTCAACTAGAACAAAAGAAACATGATCCATCTACCTTTGCAGAACTCCTTCTCCTCCTGCGTACTACAGAGAGGAGGTGGACATTCAAAATGTCACACATGAAGCAGCATCTAAACACCTCAAATCCAAGGGTGTTTGCACGCTATGGGTGTCCGATCACAAAGCCCAGAATGTCTTTCTTCATCTGCTATCGATTCCTTGTCCGAAATCCAAGACCTGAATAAACAAATTGCCAACTTACAGTTTCACCTTGCATCACTAAAATGTAAAAATGCCAAAAGGGAGTCAAGCTGTTAGCTCAGCCAAACCAAACCCTTCCTTTGAAAGCTTCAAGGCTCAGAAATCACAGCAGATCAAAGAACTGACAATAGCCTGAGCAGCCGCCCAAAGCCCTGGTACTGCTTCAGGTGCGGAGAGGATGGGCATATCAAACCCCATTGTGAGACAAACTCTCCTCTTGTTACCCTAAAGAGGAAACAGCTGAGAGACAAACAAGCGGCGTGGGATAAAACAAGTAACCATTTGCATACCAGTTGCTGTCAAAAATGAATCAGACCATGCTGTCACACTCACACCAAAGACAATCATAGCAGAAATACATGCTATCCAGAGTGTTCAGGCTGCTAACAACCAAACCCTGAGCCCTCCCAAATCTGACAAGCCCGAGCTTCCGTTTGACTTTGGTGACTCCTAAATCTCTGGTGAGTGGAAGAAATGGATAACTGAAAAGATGCTGATAGGTCTGGAAGATTGAAATGAAAAGTTATTAATGAGTGGTCTGAAAGGACAGGATTTTGAGACAACACTAACAGGTTCTCAGTATCTAGGCCATAGGTGAGAACCCGATCGAGGGTGTGATTGTGATAGTGTGTGGGTTTGTTTACTAAGAGAACCCTACTGAATCTAAGAGTGAGTTGAAGGCAGTCTTATCTGTCTGTCAGAGTCGACGTCCATATGAATGTTAAAGTCACCCACTATAATGACTTTATCTGTGCTGAGCACTAGACTAAATAAGAAGTCTGAAAACTCGAGCAGGAACTCTGAATTAAGCAGCAGCAGGTGGCTGATACAATAACGAGTAGAACTGCCTTTTCTGACTTCCAGCTTCGGTGAGTATCTGCTGGTGTGTATTTTTATACATATGTTGAAAATCTAGTCTTTAAATGTACACATCCACAGTCCTGTACTATAGTACTCATTTACTGCCCACCAAAATCACAACCAACATTTATATCTGAAATCCTCATGTCAGTTTGCAAGACATCTGCAAATGTTGTTGTACTTGATTTTAAAATTCACATTGACTCTAACTCCTGTAACCTCGCTGCTGAGTTCAGGCAGGTTGATGATTACATGAACATTAAGGAGCTTGTTTATACCCATACACAACCAGAGGCACACATTGGACGTTGCCACCACCAACACTGCCCCCATTACTGACTTCCAAGATGTCTCAGACCATCTGGCTCTCCCATATTGACTCCACCTTCTCCCCCCTCCACATTCATGGGGTGAAAATACAAGCACATCACCCCCATCCTTCACACACTCCATTGGTTCCCCATTCACTTGCGCATTAAATGCAAACTCCTCTTCCACACTTACCCCTGTCTACATGGAAATGCCCGAGTATATTTTACTGAACTCCCCACCCCACACACCAATTCCAGAGCCTCCCAGGACTTTTCTCAAGACCATAGGTGACAGGACCTTTGAAGCGGCTGCTCGTCTGTTCCACAGTTAGGGATGCTTTTAAAAAAGGCCAATCCTTTTTAGGCAAGTGTATCGTAGCTAGACTATTTTATACTGCTTTTTTTATTTTTACAGTGTTTCTCCTTTTTATCTACCATTTATTGATTTTAGTGTCTTGTGTATGTACTCTGTTTTTAAACCTCACTATGTTGCAATTTCAGACTTGATACCAAATGCAAAGTGCATTACAAATAAAATTGATTATTATTTATACTTTAAGTAAATTAAAAAGTACTTAAGACTTTCACTTGAATAGGATTGTTGATGCAGCACTTCTACTTTTATTTAAGTATATATTTGATGGGTAGATGTACCAAGCTTCAGTACTTCCTCCACCCCTTGTTTTATGATAATTGCACTCCACACTTCAACAATATCAGTGATCATGTCAGTTGATTTAGCAAGCTAAGCTCATTAGCCCTTGGTTTTTCAGCTCCTTACACTCTCACTACTACTACAACCACTTGGATTGGTAACAATATCATAGTTGTCAACAACAGAACACCCCCTATGAGCTATAAAGTATATATAATCTATACATATATTACATAGGACTGAAAAATAATCTATGATTGTTTTACAGCTTTTTTGGAATACAATAAAATGTTACAAAACATAGTTAAGCTAAATGCAACATTTGGATATTTCCAATATTCTATCCCCGTTATAGTTACCCTTGCAGCTGCCTGTTTTGCCAACAAGATGGCGCCCATGCCTTGATAATTAAACCAAAGGCAACCACTGCTCTGTGCCGTGCCAATTGCAGAGGTAGCAGCACATTTGAAAACAACATAACATGCCTTGGTTGGGTTGGTCTATTTGTTTGAAGCTTGAAAAAGAAAGACAGCACATGGCAGAAATGTAGGCCTATATTAAAATCAAAGTGAACCACCTTAGCTAAAAGATAGCTACACTGAGCAGAGAAAGATTTTGCTCACTCACATTGCATAAGTTGATGTGTCTAAATCTATTTTACCTCTCTGTCTTCCATGTAGTTTTGTGCCCCTCTCTCTCTCTTTGCAGGTCTCTCTGATCTCTGGCCCCTGATCATTCCAATGCTTATTGACTACACCAGTCTTTGCTGCTCATTTTTGTTTTAATTATTATTAAATTACTATTACTATTCTACTATCATATAATCACTGTTTCATCTTGCTTGTCAAACTCAACAACCTGACATGTATGATGTTTGTGCATGTTTTTCATCCTCTCTGTCCTGTCTACCTGTCCTTCTCCTCCTCCTCAGCCAACTGGCAGCAGGAAGGTTCTCCTTATGAGTCAGATCCTGCTCAAGGTTTCTCAAGGGAGTTTTTTTGCCACTTTTGCTCTTAAGGGGGTTCAGACTCTGGGTCTCTGTGAAGAGCTTTGAGACATTTTCTGATTGTAAAATGCGATATATAAATAAAATTGAATTGAATTGTGTGTCAAAACCAGATTCCATTTTAAAAAAGGTAAGCTAGATAGCTTGTTTACAACTCTGTTATGTTTTAAAGGCAGACTATGCAGTAAATCTACTTAAAATAGTATAATAAAATTCTATTTGTAATATGTAAAGAAACATTACAAAAAGAGCCAATATGACCGATGATATTCTGTCAAAGAAGTCCACTTATTGTGATCCTTAAATGTGCATGCCATCTAGACTGTAGACCTCCTGTAAACTCACTTTCTGACACTAGATGGTATTATGAGTGTCTTGTCGGTGTTGCCTGCTCTAAAGGCAACAAGAGAATAAGCAGACAGGTAGAAGCAGATCCAACAGATCTATGCTGCAAATGACATTAGTTGAAATTTGGCAGGCAACCTGTATCATCCACAGCAAACTACAGCCAAAAAATAAATGATAATAATTAATTGAAAAATAAATAAATATTGCCAAATATATAACATTTACCATTCATGCGTAGCATTTGGCATAAAGGATACCCAAAAGAGAGCGGATACATGTCTTCACAGAGAGCGGCAGTAGTGGTAGAGCAGTAATGGGATGGAGAGGCGGAAACTCTTGCAGCTGAAGTGCTGCCACCCAGTGTTGAGATTTTGTATTCTTTCTGACTATACCATATAAATCCATCTTTAGAATCAGAATCAGAAATACTTTAGCTTTAAGAGAATGTTGATTTTTAGAAACCCAGCTTGTGGGCACTAACATTAAACAAACATTAGCTTATGTTGCATGTTGTCTATTGTGTATTTTTTGTTTAATATTTTATTTTTATTTTAGATACTGTATTAATCCCAGAGGGAAATTCGTTACGGCTGCTGCACAAGCAGTGTCATACAATGACTAGCAAGGCGCGCCACAGGCTAGGGTGAAGTGTCTTGCCCAAGAACACACAACAGTGACTAGGGAGGAGTTGGGATCGAACCACCAACCTTCCGGTTATTGGACAACCCTGCTATCCCACTGAACAGTGAAATATATCTAAAGAGGTAGAGTGAAATCCAAACATTATAACAGGCATCTTCTTTTCCAAAAGGGCAAGCACAATATGTAAAATGCACAAGCTAAAGACACAGATAGGATTTTGGCAAACGTGCGCGCCCACACACCGTCACCGCCACACACAAGCATGCGCGTGTTCTCAGTCCTCCACCCCTCCCTCTCGCTCTCTCTCTCTCACGCAGTCACACACACACGTGTTTCACCCTCACACCCCAGCAACGTGCAAAGATCCACACACTCTCTCCCTCTCCCTCTCTTTCACTCACTCTCGCGCGCGCTCGCTCGCTTGCTCGCTCGCACACACCGCACACACACATATTTCTGCATCCTGTATTTTTTATGCACCGGGAAGCTGTCGTGGATTATGATGCCAGTTTTTATAACTGCGGAATATTGGCCCTTTCTTCAACTCCAATTGTGAATAGCAGTTATTCGCCCGCGTGTGTTTCTGTTTAATTATTTTTATTTCTCAGATTTTATATGTAATTTGGTTCCCGGTTACTTCTGAGCGAGAGACCGCTGAGACGCAAAGCCAACGTTCGATGCTGTTGGAACATGTCCTATGTTCCCTTTCAAGGTAAGACACGGCAGATAGTCTACATATATTTTCTGACACCCCCTGCATCCTTTCTGTCCTACTCCTCCCGTTCCTCAACATCCTCTTTCTGTCCCTGGCTTTTCTCTCTATCTTATGAAATATGTATTTAAGGCACCATAGCCGACAGGTGCACAGAGGAATAGCCTTGTAGAGATGCTCACACATAGAACACACATCCGGCGCAGCGTCTGTCGGTGGACAAAGCTGCGCTTGCTGTAATTATTGTACTGTTATTACTGTTATAACGTATAGGCTACATGTGAACTGGTCTGTGGTCTTAGAGGTCCACTGAGCTGATAGAATAATATGGTTTATACCGACAAGATATAATGGAGTTCAAATTTGGTGTATGAAGTATTTTTCCTCCTGTGGTATTTCTGAAATGTTCCTAGATGGATTTTGCAGTCTGTCATAATAAATGTTTAGGAATTTGGCAATAGCAGGACTCAATCTTGCCCCCGGTCTGAAAGAGAAAAAAGGCTCCTGAAATATGTAGATGACCAGAATGAGAGGCATTCTTGCTGCTCTTTTATTCCCTTATATTGAAGTGGGAGTGGGTGAAAGGTGCTTCTGTGTACCATAATGCCAGATTCTCTTAGTATCATTGCACTGCAACTGTGACTAATGCTATATGTGAGCTTCCATGCTGCAGTAGGCTACCTCACATCAGTGTGTGTGTGTGTGTGTGTGTGTGTGTGTGATTTGGAAAACAGCAAAGTACTTGAATATGATGGCTGGGTTCAAATCAGATGTATTGGCCAGTGCAAAGTTTGGAAGGACTAGATTGGTGTTGTGGTGTGTGTAAATACAGGGACCAATCCAATACTGTAAGGATGTTGGTGGGGGTGACAGCAGTGATCGAGTTCAGGAAAGTATGCTGCATGTGACTGTAGAGGTGAGATATGAGAAAGTAGTGTTGTACTTTTAGACTTCTAACACACACAAACAGACCTGTAACCCTTTGCAGATCAGTATGTCCGACAAAGACAAAAAACATAGCTGAGAGTTTCCGGGTTGCTCTGACCCTGGTGCCATCATCATGAAAAAAGAGACCATAATTATCTGTGGCAGCCAGGGTTCCTTTTCAGTCTGCTTTTTTAGTCCCTCAGGGCAGAACAGATAATGGCTACAATGCCCTCTTGTATGAGGGTGGTTGATTGCATAATGTTTGTGTGTATGTGTGTGTGTGTGTGCGTGAGACAGAGAGAGAGTGAGAGAGAGAGTCCACTCTGGGAGTCATTGCCAGGAAATTGTGATCACAGTGCTGCACCTATGCACCTACAAAACCTGCCAACAATGGCCCAGAGTACTATTTTTTTCTATGTCATTGTTTTCAGCATTGTAGTTTAGGCCTGAACCGTCTTTAGTCTAAACCATTTTGTTAGGCTATATCTGCAAGGGGGTCAGGCTACTAAAATAATACAATTCTAAGTTTAATCAGAATTTCAGTAATAGGATAAGAAATTCTATCATTGACAATCATCAGTTGGAGCTTTAAAATATAACAAAAGTCTGTTTTATTCCAAACCACAATGGTGTTAACATGTACTGCCTTAATCACACAAAATGGAAGTGATGTTCATGATCAGTCATACTTATATATAAATAATAAAATAATAAAAGAAAGCAATGGTGCCCCGGAGGACACCCCAACAACCTGGGTTAATGTATGAAGTAAAGACATACCCATCTGTTAATCAGTCACATGGATAGATGGCGTCAGGAAAATGCCCAGATACGCTTTTTTGCTCATTCTGCCCATCTTCATATGCAACCATGCTATTTCTGAGGTAGGTCATAATCAACCAAATGTACCATTTGTCACAAAGATGTGCCTGACCTGACCATACCATCAGATTCTTGCCTAGACTCTGCTCATTAGATTGTGTCATTTATTTCATAACAATAAATAATTGTGAAATGTATTAACAAATGGTTTGCACATTATCCACTTTCTTATAGCAAATAACTGTATAAACAGTGGGGTAAATGTGCCTTACTGGTCAAGCAGCTCCTTGCTATCTAGACACATATTGTATCCAGCCTCCCTATGTAACTATACATTAGAAGCTCCATGGTAACTCTAGGTGATTATGTAACAGTGTGTGATATTTATTGCTGCACAGTGACTCAACACTGGGAGGTAAAATATGTGGTAAGAGGATGACATTAGTGTGACTTTGATTTGCACTGAGATCCACATAAGGGGAGATGTATGTGTGTTTTTATGTGCGTCTTAACAATCTTGTATCTGAGCCCACACTGACGACTGTATTCAGCTAATGTACCAGGCAAGCAATTTGCAGTCATGCCAAGTACTGGCTCACATGAGCACTTAGTGGGAGCCAGCAGTAGCGGCAAAGATGGGCCTTGCTATCTTGGCTAAATTTTTCTCTTTCCCCCCACCACCACACACATATGCCTTTTTGACTTCCTCACTCACTTTTACTCTTTTCTTTATCTGTATTGTTTGTATCCACTAGTGCTGATGGACAGTGGAGGTAAGGAGTCTGCCACTGAGCAATCTCTGGCCTTGTCGATTTTACAGTAGTTTAATACAGCAGCTCCTCTCAAGCATGGCCGTAGTTAAAGGGCCAGCACATAACAGTGCACTGCAGTGAATCTCTTATCCATCCTTCTTCATCCCTTTTTTTCTCCCATGTGACATAAGGGACTGTCTTACACCCCTCTACCACTCAGGATGTGCCAGGAACCATCATCTGTTAGACTGTACTGCATACATGATATTCATGCAGCACTGTGCAATACATTATCTGTCAAAGGAAAGAGAGCCCCATTTATTCCCAGCATGGTGCTAAGTGTATTGGAGATGTAGCAACTTTTTCAAGTGTAGAATCGAAGCTGTCGCAATGAGCAGTGATGGGCGTGTGGCAGAAGTGATTTGCTGTTATTTTCACATGTAGGGCTGTATTCTCTAGCTGGACTGCTGTTGACTGATCTTTTGTCAGCAGATGTTTTCAAGAAACCCCATGTCCAAGTTCAGGGAAATTTTCTGTCCTCTTTACATGCAGAAAGTCAGCTATTTTAACTATCAAACCACTTTCTACTGTCAGTGTTTTTCAACTATGCTCTAAAGCTCTTTGTGTCAAAGACATGCATGATGTCATGATATCAATTCCAAAACCACAGTCAAACAGTGACTGTGCTCAGTAGCATATTCAAGGATCTAGTGCAGGGGTATTCAATTTCAAGTTGAAGAGGTCCAGTTAGAGAAAATTTCTCGAAGCAAAGGTCCGGACCTTTGCTAGGAGAGGCTATATAAATATATAGCCTATATTTATGGTTGGATGGATGCATGGAACCAAAACGGTAGTACAATACAGTACAATTTAAAAACTTTGACAATATTTTTGTCACATAATATAGAGCTGTAGAATGTTCTTTTAATAATTACATAAAAGTAGGGTTGCATTTTAAAAAAGGGGAAAGGAGGGGTGTATGTTTGTTACTTATATAATGTTCACCATAATATTTTTCCATGTATGTTCATCTCAATGCTGGAAATACCATCACTTCAGACAAAGTTTTTGATTCATTTACTTAACTTGAACAATACTTTGCTACATTTCCACCTCTAGATAACTTATGCCAGCCAAAATGTTCAAATCTCATTTACATTCAGTATGCTTCTACAGGTACAGGAATTGGTTGATTTATTGAATATCTGCGTGACGGAAACAACCAGACTGCAACCTGCATCTCCGAAAAATTACATTAGGCTACTATAAGACTATTTAATCGTTTTCCAAACGCATATCTATTTATAGAAGCTGCCGGAATGCCGTGCTGGACCGTTCTGGCCCTCTTTAACCCTGATGTATCGCTGTCTTAATTTTCTTTTCACGTGTGTAACCTGTCTGCAACTATTCGTTTGCTATGCATTTCAGGTGGTTGCGACTACTATTGTAGTCCCAGATTTGCCCAGATTTGATTGGCTGAGAGTTATCATGTGGGATGGATAAACTCATATGCAATTGGTCTGTGCGCTTCCTCATGTGCTAAGCCACTAGTCAAGTCAATGAAAGCTGCAGCAGTTAAAATAGAAGCGCCCCCGTCAGGTTTTAAAGAATAACCTGCTGTTTGGACTATAATTTTGGGTCGGGCTTCTGGGTCCGGATCCGGACCGCGGTCCGCCATTTAGTGACCCTGATCTAGTGTGTCTACGAAACAGATATATACAGATATATATCATATAGTGCATGGCAGTGGCTTGACTGGTAGTCAATCATTACCTGGCCCATAAGCCAAAACTAAGATGCACACTAAATTCTATCCTTATGTTATATCAAGAACTTATTTTCTCATAGTTAATTACATCTGTGTGTTATCACTTTCTGTTTTTGTTCAGTATGAATTGTTGTATTTTTCTTATTTGACTAAACAAGAATGGCCATGTCCTTCACCTCTAAGAGCCTTTCCGATTCTGGAGGAATCTACATGTGGCTGTTGGAATAGACTTGCTGGGAGGAGTGGTGTTTCAGATTCAGCTCCACTTTTGGTGAATTTAATTTTGATGCAAAGCCCTAGTTGAATGACTCAATGGGTTTGTGCAGAAAGACAGAGGGGGACAATGCTTTGGCTTTTAATTGATCTTGTCAGAATTCTGCAAAAAGGTCAGGATGAGCTGGCTCCTTTCTCCTGAGCCAGTCATAGGTCTCTTAGTCTTCAATAATGATCTCCCTCTGGAAATGGTTAGCTCAAGGTTTGCAAGCAATAATCATCCAATCTCATGGATGCCAGTGATTCAGAACTGAGTGATGTATAGATAGACTATTATTTAAGGATTTAAGGATTTCATTGCATAAAACTTTACTTATGACATGTTTGCAGGGTTGAGTTTTGCATTATTAATTACCACTGTGTGAGGTGCCCTTCCTAACCAGGAATGCATTACCACATTTATCAAAATGACCAGTATTTATATTTTTTGGTGCCAGCCTACAGTTAGACTGATCAGACGTAACGTTATGACAACTGACAGGTTAAGTAAATAACACTGATTATTTCTTCATCATGGCACCTGTTACCTGGTAACTGGTTCCACAGTAGCGGTGCCTGATAGCTAAAGGTTCGTCCTCCCATTCTACTTTTATGAATTCTAGGAACTACAAGTAAACCTGCACTCAGAGATCAGTGTTCTATTAGGAACATGCGGTACTATCAGGTCCTGCAGATACAATAGAGCTAGTCCATGTAGAGCCTTGTAGTTTCAGGAGAGAGATTCCGAGGTTTTATTCTTGACCCTCTTGGGAGCCAGTGAAGAGAAGCTAACACAGGAGAGATGCGATCCCTTTTGCTGATTCATGTTAGACCTCTTGCTGCTGTGTTCTGGATCTACTGCAGGCTGTTAATGGAGTAATGTGGACATCCTGATAATAGTGAGTTGCAGTAGTCCAGCCTAAAAGTAACAAAACTGAAAGTTTTTCAGCATCACTCTGAGAGAGGATGCTTGTGATCTCAGCAATATTAAGGAGGTGGAAGAAGGCGGTCTTAGGCTACGTTCACACTGCAGCTCTTAATGTCCAATTCAGATTTTTTGGTGCAATCTGATTTTTTTGGTGGCGGCTTGGTCACATTACAAAATAATATGCGACTGCTACCATTCTCCTGTGTGAACGGACTGCGGCCCTGAAGTGACTCGCATGCGCAGAAGAGGACACGACGTCACAAAATGTGTGCTTTGTGTGGCTTTGTTTACATTAATGTCCGTTCGTAGCCAACATATTTACAACCAAATAATATTAAGAAGAACGCTGAGAAGGAAGAGAGCAGTAGCTGCAGCGTCTGTACAGAGATGTGTGTCGGTGTGGAGTGGTGGGATAGTGATGTGACTGCTTTTAGCAACACTGACTTTATTCATAATTTCAGAATAACAAGAACCCTTGAATATGTCTGCAACTGCCTTTCTGTATCACTTTCATGACAGTTGACATGGGCAAAAAAAATCGGATTTGGGTCACTTTATCCTGCAGTTTTAATGTAGTCTTAGAGACCTGTTGAGGAGTCTGATCACTATGACCATCTGAGGGGAAGAAAGAGCTCCTAAATCTGGTGGTCCTGCACTTCACACTCCTGTACCTCCGGCCTGAGGGGAGGAGAGTGAACAGACTTGTTGGGGGAGAGTGTGGTCCTTGATGATGATGCAGCTCTCCTCTGGGCATAGGAGTCCTGGTGATCTTAGATGCAGTCTTCACCACTCTCTGCAGGCCTTTGCGGTCCATGGTCTGTGATGCAGCTGGTCAGGATGGACTCAACAACGCAGCTGTGGAAGCTACTGAGGATCATTGGCAACATGCCAAACTTCCAGTGATGTGTCCTATCACGGCGGTGTCGCCTGCAAACTTCAGGATGATGTTGTCTTTGTGGGAGGCCACACAATCATGGGTGAACAGGGTGTAGAGGATGGGACTGAGGACCAACCCTGTGTTGTGACGATGTTTGTAATGATGGTGGCTGAAGTCCTGTTCCCTTCCTGCTAGTCAGAAAATCTAGGAGCCAAGTGTCTGTGAGCTTTGTCTCATTGCCAGATGCAGTGGAGTGAGCATGCAGCATGTGACGTACCTGACCTGTTTATGCAGGGATACTGGTTGGGAAACTTCCTGACTTAAATAATGTTCTCTGAAAGCCAGGTTCTGTGAAGTCTTTGTTATCCAGAGACAGCACATTAGTTAGAAAGAGGCTGGGTAGCAGTGGTCAGCTACCCTCCCCTTCTGCCTCTTGCGAAGCGCTCCTCGAATCAACTGGTTCATTTGAGGTCGGTGCGCCAGGGCCTTCCTGGTGGTGGTGGTGGCGGTGGTCATAGGAGCACACAATGAGTTGCAGACGTTGTACTATAAATCCACTAAACTCGAAACTGTTTGAAGTTTGAAATGTCCAGCAATATCTGCCTGTTACGGGGCCCTTCTGATGACATTGTAAAAAAATAAATAAATCGTGGCCACAAAATATGTATAACGTGCACACGAAATACTAATTCGTGGCCACGAACTTGATGGTCTGTTTAGGAAGACCTATGAAAAGACCATTGCAGTAATCAACCCTACTGAAGATAAAAGCATGGATAAGACCTCTCTTGATAACTCGTCCATGTGGGAGCATATATAGGCTGAAAAGTAATGTACCTAGCATTGAACCCTGGGGGACACCACAGGTCAAAGACATTGCTGTTGAAGAACAGTTGCCAATCGCAACAAAGAATTTCTTGTGTTAAGTATGATTTTAACCACTTGATAACTATATCAGTCAAGCCAACCTAACGCTCAAGTCGATGTTATAGAATGTTGTGATCAACAGCGTCAAAAGCCGCACTGAGGTCCAATAACACCAGGACAGTTGTTGTCTGCACCAGTATTAAGATGCAGGTGCAATGTTGATTTGAGCTGTTTCGGTGCTGTGATTAGCACGAAAGCCTGACTGAAACTTATCAAAACAGCCATTTGATATCAAGAAGGCAGTTGATTGATTGAAGACTGTCGATGAATGGTAAGATATGGTCCTGTAGTTTTTTCAGCACTGAAACACCCAGGTTGTTTTTAAGAAGGGGATTTACAGTTGCTTGTTTTCAGAGGGATTAATTTATAACCTGAAGCACATCAGCTGACAAGACTTTAAAAGGTCGGATGGCAGAGGGTCTAATTTAGGTGTGGAAGAACTGAGATTTTGTACAGTTTTCCCCAGTGTTTCAATGTCAGCAAGCCCAAATGTTGACATTAGGGTGAGTTCCTCTCTATGAAGTTATTGGTTCCTGCTGTTGAGCAATCTGCAACTGTTAAGTTATATTCAGTCTTATTTTATCTATTTACCTTTGAAAAAAGATGCAAACTCATTGCATTTCTTAACTGAGAGACATTCAGGTGCTTATTGTGTAAATAGTAGAAAATAACAGACAGGCATTGTGTATGTTCCTATTGATAATGTTGGACAAAAAAGACTCGCTTTACAAATATCAGAATTATAATTATTAAGCATCACCTTAAGAATACACAGAAATAATCAGATCAGCCTGAGTTGCAGAGACATTGAGACCCTTTTTAATAACAAGGTTGAGAGTATGACCATAACAGTGTATAGGCAGCTGTATATGTTGTGTTAGGTCAAAAGTGTCAATGAGTGTGAGTAATTCCTTGGCATAGGTGTTCTTCGCATCCACTTGCAAATTAAGATTTGCAGATTTAATAAGACAGTCAAATTTGACAAATGGTTGTTAACAGCTCACCAAACTCATCAAGAAAGAAGCTGCTCTGTCTTGTCTACTTGTTTTCACTTCCACTTTTGTGCATGTGCAGTGTAAAATGTTTAGTTAAATTGGCTCGTGGAACTGCTTCAACAGTGCGACACCCTCAGGAAGGGCGACCAGGATTTCAAACAGGTTTTATTTACATCTCATTATCTGATTGCTAGCTGGTTGTGAGGTGCTAATGTGAGGTGCTTCTCTTTACCCTATGTATAATACATGATGCGCGACACATGATTACAGTTTTTCTCAGTCTCTTTGGTGCATTTGTAACATCACGATTTTCATTTGCACAACTGTAAACTGTAAACTTTCTACAATACTGTGACATGTATGAAAATGGAAATGGAAGGTCAGCCTTGTGGAAGAGAGGTGAGGATGCAGGGAGGAAGGGGAAAAGGAAAAACTCAGGAAAAGGGGAAGAAGAGACCAAGTACATAGGTAGATTCCCAATGAAATCAGGGCTACAATTGCAGATCCAGTTGTCAATGACGGCTTCACAATGGCTGAGGCTGGTCGAAGGGTGCAGCCAAATGTTGGGAGAACTACTGTAAATATTACTGTGTGCAGCCTTGGTCCATACAACACACGTCTTGTGACTTTTTTAGACACTCTTTGGGATAATGTGCATTCTCACCACTCAGATGTGGTCAGACAGTGGTTTGCAGCACCCCTTCCTATTCACCATTCCTAAATCTAATAGAGGAGTTTTTTCCTTCCTGGAGGTAGAAGGTATATAACTGGCATCTACATACCCAAATGGCCCTTCTAGGGGCCATGGATGCAGCATGTGATGACATCACAGCCTGCCTCATGCCCTCTGGTTCCCCTAAGGATCTCCTTCCACCCCGTCTTTTTAAAGAGGTTTTTCCAACTGTTGCTCCAGATGTGCTCAATATTATAAACAGCAGTCTGATAAATGGTACACTGTAAAAAAAAATCTGTGTATTTTACGGTAAAATACCGGCAGCTGTGGTTGCCAGAATTTTACCGTGAAAAATAAGATGTGGACGTATAACAGATTACAGTATGACTTTTTGATAACCGTACGTTTTACAGTAAAAGAATGTTGTGTATTTACAGTAAATTACAGTGAATTATAAAGATGTACTGTAAACCTGTTTACGGCAGTTTACCTTAAATTTACCAACCATCATGTAAATCTGGTTACAGTTATTTTCACTAAAAATAACGGAAATTTGCATTAAAAATACACACTCCTGTAGACCTAATTACAACATATCTCAGTAATAAAGCAGGACACCTGTGTATTATATTACGGCACTTTATTTAAAAAGTTCAGCTTTACGGTAAATTACCGGCAGCTGTGGTTGCCAGGATTTTACCGTAACAAATACATTGTGATGTATATCGAATTACATAGGAATTACGTTAATTTTACAGCACAAATTAAGCGGACTCAATAAAAACATTTTCAGCATACTCGTATAGCAGTGCCACAAGAATCTTGTAAAAACTCAAATAATTAAAAAGAAATAGGCCACTTGCCCATCAAGAGTATGAAGAGTAATCAGTCCAAACCTCACTCAACAAGCCAGTGTCAAACAGTCAAAATGTCTGGAATCTGGAACCTGTGTATTGTCTCCACTTCTGCTCATACTACTTGGATGTTGTCACTCAGGCACAACCCTCTGCACACACAAAAAAGAGAAAAACAATGCTTTAATAATAGTACATTCATAGTGACACAGCCTTCTAGTTCAACTGAACATGAACTATAAAGACACCACAGCACTCACCAGCAATCTGAAATATAGGTTAGTTGGACAATTTTATGATAAAATAAAGTATGGAGGTAGAAACGTATCCATGTCTACACTAAGGTAATATCAGTGTTCCTGCATATACCAAAGCAAAAAACATTTTACAGTTGACAGAAATAGCAGAACTTGAAGCATTGATCTTTTGAATTGTCTTGTATCATATATGTTGGCGGGCTTGTAATCAGCCTTTTCACCTGAAACAGATTAAGGTTTGAGACATTTTATCCACCTAGTAGTGCTCACCTGTATTTGCAGTTGACAGACTGTTGTCTGAACCATTGTGTCTTGACGTGACTGGCGGTGTCATTGAGAGGCTGCTGTTACACTTTAGAAGAAGTTTGACGAGGTGTTGGATCATTTCAGCTTGGCCAGGCTCTTGGCCAGGTGACGCTGTCAGCTCCCACAGATAGCAAGAACAGATTAAGGTTAGTGTCTTTTCATAGATTGTCACAACATTTAATTCAACTGAATTTAAATTAGTTTAATAGTAGTGCATCTTTGGCCATCAGAATTGTCTCTGGGTGCCTTACATGGAAGCAGAGCACAAGGAAGCACTTAAAGGCAAACTGGCAGGAAACAATGATAAATGGAGCCAATATTCTTTTCCTAGGCCATATTTGGCAAACATAGTATAACAAAATTGTTTGTCAGAAACATGTTCCTTTACCATCATAAAATATTGTAAATACTTACTATTTATTTAATTATTTTAGTATTTTAAGTAATGTATGGTAAAAAGAAAACCCACAGAAGATCAGAAGATTTTAAAGCAAAGCCTCCTTCCAATAATGAAAACCTCAAAATAAAGCCCGGAGATCTAGGCCCTGTGATGGACTGGCATCCTGTTCATTGATAGACTCCAGGAGATCTTCATCTGTGGTTGTATTTACCCATGGACACTCAGTATAACCAGATGATTTACATGTTTTAAGACGGAGTTAAAAAAGGGAGTACTTACTTTTGAACAGGATTGTGTTGTTATTGTAGCTTCTCCTTGATTTCCTTGCAGCTTGTGCCCTCTGATGAACATGAATCCCTCTCCTCCATCTCTGCTGATGCTGTCATAGGATACAGAAAAACACACACACAAATAATTTATACCAAAAAATTTAAAACACAGCTTGATACATTTAAATGAATTTGAATCTCACCTCATTCCTTGGTGTCACATGGGGCCTGCAAGTGGTTTTTAACTGTAATGCCTGAAATGTAAGAGAGAAGACTCCTAAATATTAGCAATACCACAAGTCAATCTGAAAAAAAAAACCTTAGTTAGTAGTATCTGAAGCTACTAAGGTTTAGTTAAGCTAGCTTCAGACAGTCACAGACAGTCGCATCTTGTTTTACTTACTCTCCACTTTTGGGCCCTTCTCTGGATTTATCAGGAAGAAGCATCTGTGTGGAAACAAGAATTCTTGTTCAACAATTGCAAATTGATTTGTTGTAAAGGAGAAGAAAGTGTTTGTTTACCTCTGAAGGAACTCCAGTGTGGAGGCCAGGGCCACTGGATGGTGGATCCTGAAGGTGTAGTAACTGCCCCTGCAGTTTAAAAATAGAATAAACTTACAATTCTAAGAAAAGGGTCCCTTCAGTTTCCTGACATATATATATCCAGTAGAATGAACCCGTTTCTCGTACATGTCGCTTATACCGCTGTCTGCAAAGCTTTGTGTTATGTGGGAAGTAAATGACGAATTCACAAATTATGTTGTTTCAAGTGCGCTGACGTACTCCGGCCCTCACACAACTGTATCGCGCATTTATAAGCACTTCCAGCCGACTCAATAGCAGCTGGGGCACGTACAGCATTTCAGCTAACTAAGCTAAAAACAAAATGCCTCACATAAGACAGACAGTTCTTCTAACTTTCGCTTCCTAACCACGAGCAAGTCTTATTTTAGGAACAGAGAGAGCTTCCTTCGTAACTATTACTCTCAAACACAGTGTAAATTCAAGTATACTTACAGACAGCGGCATTAACGTTGGCTCCAGTACCGCAAACGTTGTCAGAAGTCAAAGCGCTAAGTCCTTAAAACCAGAGCTCAGACTCTGGTGCACAGCTGTGGCGCCAAGGTTCAAATTCAAAAAGTTCCGTGACGTCTCCACCTGCCTCAATTCCTCCTCAGGCTATGAACCGTTTTCTCCCTGCATTTGATTTCTTCTTCGTCTTCTGCGGAAACGTGGTGTAGTAATAAGTTTATAGATGCTTGCTTAGTGAATAACAATAACTGTAGCTATTTGTGCACCTTTGTAAGCGCCTCCCATTAACACAATCATTGACACAATTACTGCAACTATTAAAAGCCTTACACAAGCATAATGCAACACCTGCAATTGTTACAGTGTTTCCAGAAAAAAAATCTATTACACTATACTGTAAGTATAACACTATTTTTTTACAAACACATAACATATTTTAACATCTTATTTTGTACAAATGAAGACATGTTTTTGAATGGTTTTGTTCCATAAATTTAAAAGTGAGTAACAAAAAAATCTGTCATTTTCTCTGAATATCACTGCAAATTTTACGGCAATGGCCTCTTTGTAACAGCATAGTATTTCCCAGTTATTTTAATCAAAATATTGTATTTTTACAGTAAAGTTGTGCTTTTTCAATATATATTGTCCGTAAAAATCGAAGTTATATACAGTTTTTTGATTTAGAGTAATTCAATGTGTTTTCAACGGTGATATACTATTTTAAATTTTACAGTCTTTTACTGTCACCATTTGACATTTTTTTACCGTAATTTATACAGCTTTTTTTAACAGTGTACGGACCCTGATGGTTTTAAGCATGCTGTGGTACAACCTTTAATCAAGAAGCCTGGTCTTGACATCTCTGTCCCCTTGAATTTTAGGCCAATTTCAAAACTTCCTTTTATCTCAAAGATTTTAGAAAAAGTTGTTTTTAGTCAGTTGAATGTGTTTTTAGATGAACATGAAATCTTTACGGTGTTCCAGTCAGGTTTTAAAACCCAGCACAGCACAGAAACTGCACTACTGAAAGTTTTTAATGACATCCTTTTAGCCACAGACTCTGGCCACTGTGTCATCCTGGTCCTGCTCGACCTCACTGCGGCCTTTGACACAGTGGACCATTACATCCTCCTGTCTGGACTAAAAGACTGTGTGGGAATCCAGGGCAGTGCGTTACAGTGGTTTAGGTCATACCTGACAGAGAGAAGTTTTAATGTCCATGTGGGGTCTGCTGAGTCTTCTGCTGCCCCTCTCACCTGTGGAGTGGCTCAAGGCTCTATTCTGGCCCCACTCCTCTTCTCCCTATACCTCCTTCCTCTCGGGTCCATTCTCTGCAAACATGGTGTCTCTTTCCATTTTTATGTGGATGATTCACAAATTTACATGCCCTTAAAATGAAAGAAAACTCATTCTGTTCAGCAACTTTTAGACTGTGTTGAGGAAATTAAATCCTGGCTGTCAGCAAATTTGCTACATTTTAATGACACTAAGAGGTCATACTGTTTGGGCCTAGTGATGCCTCTGATGCTGATGTAGATTTGGGTGTCCTGACACAACATCAAAAGTTCACGGTAACAAATCTGGGCGTAAAACTGGACTCGAATCTGAAACTTGATGCTCAGATCTGTGCAGTTGTCAAAGCAAGCTTTTTTCAACTGAGACAAGGTTGTTAAACTATTTTACCTACAGAAGTAAACACTTAACTCAATGACCATTTCAGAGACAGATTCAACAAAAACGTATTTATTTTAAAAAATGGTGACATACAGAAACTAATTCCAAGTGAAACAACAGTTTTGTCAACCATACTGGTGCTACTACACTAACAGATTATACAAAGCGTCCATATCTGCCGCCTTCTCTCATTTACAGAGACAAAAGACTGGCAAATCTCCCTGCACCTGAGTTTTCCCCGTCGTCAAATAATACCGTCTACTGTAACTTAAAGTAAACAGTAGGTTCCTCCCAACTTTTCTAAGTTGATTTAACATCAACCTAATGTCACCTAGGACCATGTGACAAAACAGTAAGGCTTTAGCATGAGTTGGACATTGTGGGATGACAACGGCACTGACGTTACCTCCTCCAGCTCCAGCACTGACGGTTCTCTTTGCGGTCACTTATGCTCACTTGACGAAAGCCACTGTCCTTGTTAGGTCCGTTACTATAGTAAGGATATTGTAGCACCATGGCAACCAGGAAAACGTGTGTTGTGGAGTTCAGTGGTGAGGTTATTCACTTATTAATGAAGTGAAAATTGATTTTTTTCACGACAAATCGAAACAGCGTTAGATGGAGTTTCCTACTCAGTAAATGTTTGGGGGGGGGGGGGGGGGGGGGTAAGAAATTATTTTAAATTAACATTTATTTCCACATCTGTGTAGTAATCCTATATATACAAATCTATCCATCTAAAATAATTTCTAGATCCTCACAAGTTGTTCATGAATTAAAATACTATGTTGTATCAGTTCCAGATACCTGTGCCCTTGTAGATACTGTCTAAGTTGTATTGCACAATTGTAAATTATAAACTGAGGCACCGATAAAAAATGCACCTTTTTTTCTTTTTCATGTTGTTCATAAGGTTTTGTAAAAAGAGTTCATTAAATGTGAACATTTTTCATAACATACTTTTATGTTTATTGTTTTTTAAAGTTTAATATGCAATGCTTTCACTGGTCTGGCCTACTTGAGATCAAATTGGACTGTATGTTGTCCCTGAACTAAACTGAATTTGACACCCCTGATCTAACATGTGGTTTAAACAGTGTGAGTGCCTAGCTGTGACTATTTTGCAGCATGTGACTTCTTAGTCTTGCATGTATAGTATGCTTTATGTACAGTGTTGGGAAGAATACTTATTCAGTATTCAGTGACTGTAAACAGATTACATGCCCTAAAACGTAATTTGTAATGTATTCCGTTACATTACTCAATCTGAGTAACGTATTCCGAATACTTGGATTACTTACACATTGAATCTGCTGATTTTAACAATGTAACTGTATTCTGATTGCCATCTCTTTAAAGTGTAACTGTAACGGAATACAATTACTCATATTTTGTATTCTAAATATGTAACATCAGTACATGTAATCCATTACTCTTTCTAGGTTACTTTCAGGGAAATAATCAGAAAATGAATCAGCCATTAACATGATGTGCTTGTCTGAAGTCCTAACTCACAGATATAAAATCTTTAGTTTTGTGTGTTTTGGCCAGTGGAGCTTCCGTTAACTAAATATAGTTCAGAGCTTTATTTTATCACCCCACAGCAAGAGGACTGAGGCTTGATCTTTGGCTCTTCCTGTGCACACTTTGCACGTTTGTGTGGGTTTTCTCTTATTTCCTCCTACATCCTACATGTGCAAGTCAGGCAGGGTGAAAACTCGCCCATAGGTAGGAATGTGAATATGTGTGCACAAACCTGCAATGGGTTGGCAGCCTGCCCAGTGTCTTGCTATCCGCCCAGTGCATGCTGGGAAAGGCTGTAGCCCTAGTTGTGCCAGAAAGGGATTAAATGGGCAAAGAAATTAAATGAATAAATGATTTACCATGTATCATTCTCTGCATCAAGATGTCACATAATTTGCATGGTTTCTTTAATGCTTGGTGCATGTAGCAAAACAGACTTTTAGGATGTTAAAGATTTTTGAATAAATTTACCATCCATCCATCTTCATCCGCTTTTTCGGGGCCGGGTTGCAGGGACAGCAGTCTAAGCAGAGATGCCCAGACTTCCCTCTGACCAGACACTTCTTCTAGCTCTTCCAGGGGAATCCAGAGTCGTTCCTAGGTCAGCCAAGAGACATAGTCTCTCCACCCTGTCCTGGGTCTCCCTCGGGGTCTCCTCTCGGTGGGACATGCCCGGAACACCTGCCCAGGGAGGAGTCCAGGGGGCATCTGAAACAGATGCCTGAGCCACCGCCGCTGCCTCTTCTCGATGCAAAGGAGCTGCGACTCTCTCCAAGCTCCTCTCGGGTGTCCGAGCTCCTCACCCTATCTCTAAGGCAGCGCCCAGCCACCCTTCGAAGGAAACTCATATCAGCCGCTTGTTTCGATCATGACCATAGGTGAGGAATACAGATTGACCTGTAAATCGACCTTCTTCACCACGATAGACCGGTACAGCAACCACATTACTGCAGAAGCTGCACCAATCCGCCTGTCAATCTCCCGCTCCATTTTTCCCTCACTCGTGAACAAGCCCACAAGATCAACAAATTTCTCCACTAGGGGCAGGAGCTCTCCTGATACCAGAGAGGACAAGTCAGACGTTGAGGTGCTTATTCTCATCCCAGCCGCTTCACACTCTTCACAAATTATGAATAGAACCGGTGGTGATTAAATTTACTATTCACCAGGCATCCGAGATGCTTCACACTCAGCTGCAAACCGTCCCAGTCAGACAGTCAGACTGTGTGGTCCAAAAGACAAGGACAAGGAGCGGGTTTCCTTCTATATTGATCCCTTTATTTGTGTTTGAGTCACTTCATTTGAACTGCTTGTGTGTGCTGATCAACACAAGCAGACACATCAGCACAGATTTATGGTCAACTAAGTTACCTGTTGTGCAGCTTTTTTGCAGCTTTTTGGAGACTTTGGGTAATCTGTTTCTAATCTGTTTAATCTGATCTGTTCTGTGAAGTCGGTCTCTAAAATCTGACAGTCCAGCTGATGGTCTCATTGGGAATACAGTGAAACAGAAATGTGGTTTTTGTGGCCTATAGTCATGGTGGCACAGAGGTAGAAAGTAACAGATGTAAACCTGTTTTGTTATAATAATCTTAGTTGACAGAACTGTTTTCTTTTCCGTTTGTTTTGCATTTGTCATCATTGCTTAAAATAAATAAGGAGTTATTATTGACTCTCTCGGTAATAGTTGTTGAGTTAAGCCTTTACTTCTGTAGGTAAAATAGTTGTTGAAATACACCAGAATGCAGGAAATGGCTTCTACTTCATTAAAAACTTTCTGGGGGAGGACAAACTATTCCAGACAGAAACTATTCCAATACCCCGTTCACACTGGGGAAAAAAATGTGGCTTAAGCAGGATTCGGCCGCATCCAGATCAATCCAGATGTTTTTTTTCTGAGTGTGAACACCTCGAATCCGGCTGTATCCAGTTTGATTTTAATCTGGCTAAATCCACCCACGAGAGGTGGATCTAGCCAGATTGGCTCAAATGTGGCTCAGGTGTGAACGCAAATGTGGCGAGCGAATCCGGCTAGCGACATGCTACTTCCCGTTAGCGACATGCTACTTCCTGTTAGCGATATGCTACTTCCGGTTTACGGGGCGCGACACGGGACAAAAAAACGCACGACGCATGCGCACACGCGGTCCAACCGTGGCGAAAAAGGACTCTGTATATTACGAGGCGCCACCTAGTGGTTTGGAGGACCGCAAACATGCTGGATAAAGCCGGATTGAGTGCGGACACAAGTGTGTGCTAGCCAGATTTGAAAATAGGTCTGAACGCATCCAGCTTAAAGGCTGTCTGGGCTCAATCCTACTCTAGCTGGAATGACTTTCTCCAGTGTGAACGGGGCCTAACAGATTATACAAAGCCTCCATATCTGAGGCCTTCTCTCATTTACAGAGACAAAATACTGGCAAATCTCCTGATTGAGTTTTCCCATCATCACTCACCTCAGCAATAGAACTTTCTCCACTGGCCCTACATGATGGCCCTGCCTCTGACTCTCTCTCAGTATCGACCTCAAATGTAGATAGAGATGGAGAGATTGTGCTTTACTTTTCAATTAACCACCAATATAAGTGAGCTTTAATATATATATATATATATATATATATATATATATATATATATATATATATGAAATAACATCAGCATGTTGATTTAACACAGTGGTCTTCTCATCATCTGAGTTTCAAAAAGTTGTTGGACCATGAACCAAACTCTGCTTAATGCAGATAATACAGAAACACTAAAAATACTAACTTACAAAAAAAATGCATGTCTTTATTTTTATTTGCTTATAAAACTGCTTAATTCACAACAAACCTTGTGGATGTGTTTATAATGATGCACTGCCTTATCTGCTACATCAGTGTTTCACTGTTCATATAATGCACCACTGTGTCCTGACGGTCCATCACATGTATTTTATTCTTGCTGATAAGAATATGAGCAGGCGGCATGTGCACTGGCTAGGCGAGGCTGATGCTAGCAGGCTAACAGGAGCTAACCTGGCCTCATAATATGGGTTAATGCTGGAAACCACTCTAACTCTCCATGTCTTTGTTAGAAATCTCCTCATGTCCATTGTGTGTGGGGAGGGAGCAGAAAAATAAGACCGTGTCGTCAGACAAATAAGACCGTCTTCTCTTTGTGGTGCTTTACGCTTGCTCGAAGAAAGCCACTGGCTTTGTTAGGTACGTTACTCTAGTAACGGTATTGCAGCGCTGTGGTAACCAGTGGAGTGAAAACGTGGAGTGGATTTCATTGGTGAGGTTATTCTCTTATGAATCAAGCGGAATGGACTTTTTCACGAGCAATCGAGACAGCGTTAGGTGGAGTTTTCCTACACACAGTTTCCTTAATGTGGGGGGTTCCAAACGGGCAATTTTAAAATGTGGGGGGGGGACTCCCACTCTGATATAATGGTAGCTACGCTTATGTATTCACCAGTTACTTTACTATATAAATAGTTGCTATAAGTAATGAATTGTAGTTCATGGAACATTCTTGTTCTCTTGATGGTGGGGTGTTATGCTGAATGGTAACCAACAAAATCCATAAAATTGTGTTGCAGTTCGAAGTCTTGTTTTATGCAAATATTGATCATTTAGGTGGTGCGAAGGATAAAGGACCCAAACATAAGCTTCAGAATGCAATGTAAGTTCTTCTTCACAAAGCAAAGACTAACAAAAAACTGTCCATACAAAAAAATCATGACAAAGAGGCTACAGGAACTTACGACAAAAGCTTTAGTGCTACCACAAAGACAGCAAATAGAACTATATAATATAAGTACACAAACAATTGTGCAATTTGAAAGTTAAATCTTGTGCAAAATCTGTCAGTTACAGCAATCAGTAAGCATTATCTATGGCACAGATATGAGATATTACACAGTCTTATTGCTTGAGGCAGGAAAAAATTCCTGTAACATTCTCTGTGACATCAAAGCTGTCTGAGCCTTTTGGAAAAGGTACTCCATTGTCTGTCTGTACAGGGAGGAGAGGGTGATTGGGGTTATCCATGATAGATAGCAGGCTTTCCAAACTCTGGAACTAAACTGTGGGTCACACCCCAGGTCCAAGGGGATTCCGTGGAGGCAAAACACATGGTGCTCCAACAGCAGTCTCCATGGCGGAGGGAAAAGTTTAGGCAGAGGCACAAAATGCACTGCTTTGGAGAATAGTTCTTCAATGGTGACAAAATCCAGAGCAATATGAGACCCAGAGTTGTGATGAACAAGAAGTGGGTGTAGCTGACCTTCTGGCAAACGATGAGTTTTTATGCCCTGGCAGCAGACTGAGCAGGCGGCGATGAACTCCCGGGTGTCAGCCTCCAGAGATTTCTACCAGAAGTACTGCTGGAAAATGTGTACTGTGCGCCACAATTGGGTGGCAGGCCCAGCAGGAGATGTGGGCCCAGTGGAGGACCTGTGGGTGGACTGAGGTGGTCAGTTTCTGCCTGCTTCTAACACAAAACCCAGGAATGCAGTGCCATCCTTCAATTTTAACGAAGAAGAACCCAGCACCAAGCAGGGAGGAGGCAGCAGTAAACCTACGACATACAGAATCTTTGCCCTATCTGTGAAGAATGTTTGTGGCTTGAGGGCGAAGACATTAGAGCACTGCAAGACGAACCCCGACTCTTACCCAGTGCCCCATTAAATAGTTTAGCGTCCACCACGTGGTGTTCATGGGTGGGTGGAGATGGTGGCTGGGCTGAGGTCATGTGGGCGACATGGACTTTTAGTTCATTAAGCTGTGTTACCAGTTGTCGATTCTCCTCCATCAGGGTCTTTGGGGCTTGATCGTGCTGTCCGAGCAGGACACCTTGGCTTTAGAAGGCATGTTAAGTATTTATTCAGGTTACAAAAAACTTATGACAAAGAAGCTACAAGAACTCACCATAAAAGCTTTAGTGCTACCATGAAGATAGACTAAGGATCTAGTGGTGAATGGTGGAATGGTGAACATCCCTTAAAGGTTTCACAAGAATGGTTATGTGGACTATAGTGTAGTATAATATATTAATGTCTGTGAATGTGTGTAATATGGTTTACTGCCTTCCCATAACTACTATATTCATTCCAGTATTTGTAATGAATGTGTAGTATTTTATTTCTGCTAAAAGACCACATAAAGGTTCGCAGGCTCACTTAGCAGCTGTAAATTTAACTTCCTTAACTATTCCTTAACTCTAATATTGACTTGTGCCATTTAGGAAGAGAAGGAAACAAATGCTCCTATCTAAAGAGCACTACATGGAAGTGGCCATTTTTGGCAGTTTAGAACTGCTAGACAGTAATGCTGCACCACCTGCACCTCTTTTTCCTTCAAGAGGTCTAAAGCCACAGTAATGTTATCTTTTTGTAATTTCACCTTGCTGTATTTGCATACATTGGCACAATGTGATCACCAGATCCTTAAACCTGGCCTAATAGAATAGAAAACTTTATAGAAATACTATTCATCCCAAGCTGGAAAATTATGCTATTGCAGCAGCAATACACAGACACTCAGCATCCTAAACACTTACCCCTAATGTAAAAATAAACAGTATATACATTATTTACAGAATATATATATATATATATATATATAAAATATAAAAGTACAAAATAAAGTGTGCAATTTGAGATCCAGTACAGAGTGGAGAGGGTGATCGGGGTTATACATAATCGATAATAATTGTTCACTTTTTTTAAACTTCTCTCGTCTACAGCCAGTGACAGAGCTAGCCTTCCCGATCAGTTTGTTCAGTCTGTTGGTGTCACTGGCTGCAATGCTAACCCTAACCCACAGTGTCATTCACAAACAGTGCATGCGCACAAATCTGTGCTGGCGAATCCCGCTAGCAACGCCATATTTCACAGGGACAGTGTCCGGGCTGCATACAAAAGCCGTGTATAACAACCATTGAACTATGACAGCTTTGCCCAGAGTTTATTTTTGACATGGCTACAAAGGAATAAACTGCTTTTTTAACAAAAAAAAAGAACAAACGACACGGGGCATACTGTCCTAAACGCTGTGCCTGAACGGATTCTGTATATTTCGAGGTGCCACCTGGCGGTTTGGAGCACAACAACGAAAGCCGGATTAAGCTGGTTACATACTACACGAGAACAAAGAACTTTCTTCTCGCTGTCGGCAATCCGACTACAAAATGACGTAATTTTGTTCTTGTTTGGCAGCTCTTGCAGACACATGGCCCAAGCAGAACTTTTCTCTTAGTGATGTGCGAAAACAATTCTGTGATTGGTCGGAATTTAGTGGGCGTGAATGTGGTGAAGCGCAAGAGCTTCTTCAGGTGCGCAGAACACACAGACTTGGAAGGAAAAAGTACGACGACGATGGAGAGTTTGATGAGCAGCACTCCTTGCGCTGCTCAGTAATGTGGCCTTTATCTGAGGTTTGGGTAAAATGTCTTCTGAACCTCCAACACATGAACGCACTCTTTGTTCCACGCATCGCCATTGTTCCTGTCTGACAAATCGTGCTAGCAGCATCAGGGCAACAGATGACGACAGACGAGATGAGAACCAATCAGAAGGCTGCTGGTATGCAGTTTAGACGGAGGATGTGCCGTGAAAAAATATTCAATAAATTCAAGCTTTTCTGAAAGTTGTTCAAATCAAATGTAATTAAAATTGTAACGATTGAAATTTCCAAAAGAAACTGTAATTTAATTACATACTTTTCTCCAGTATAGTAACTAATTACAAATATGTTCATTTTGTAATAAAATTATGTAACGGCGTTACATGTAATTCGTTACTCCCCATTACACCCACTGGTCCTACCCGTCATCCGCCTCTGCTTGAAACTACTGTTGGTAAGTTTTCTGTCTTCTATTCGATGAGTTTATTATCTTTATGTGAAATAATGTGCATGCCTTCAGATAAATGGACATTGAGCTTAAGAAGAAATGTCAGTCATTGTTCACGTTGGAGTAGACAGGCTACAAGCAGCTAAGATTAGTTAGCATTCGTTGTAGCTAACGTCTATGGTCGCGTCATATAGCTGAGGTATGCGGCGAATGCGGTTAGTACTTGGGAGTTTTCTACACAGGCACGTTGAATTCATCCTTAACACACTGAGAGCGCAGCTCGTCGCCAGCTAACGCAATCCAAAAGGGCTTTGCTTTACTTTTGTAGTGTAGCTGGCAGGCTAACGCTCTGTGTTAGCCTAAGCAGCACTTGTATGCAGGGTTACAGCCAGTGCTTAAGTGTAGTTAATGTGAAACAATACAGTCGTGCAGGGATTTATTGAAGTGAAGTAGTCGGCATATTTTTGCGATCCAACGTGCGCTCTCTGTGCTCCCCTGCGTGTGTGTCTGTGCTGCTGGGTGTGTGCATCGGGCTGGAACTGTGCCGTACATGACACAGATAGCTGGAAAGACCTGTAACCGTGCTGAAATTACTTTGTTTAGTAAAAGGAAAAGGTATAAACGTGTTCTATAGTAAGGGGACCATTAAATTCTAAAACTTCTGTTGTGATCTGGTGCTATAGATAAAAATAAAATAGAAAAGAACTAATTGGATGAACTCAGTTAAATATAATATATAATATGGGTAGCCCCAACTCAATGTGATGTATTTGAGTTTGACCAACATGTTTTTTTCATGTTGGTCAAACTCAACCTAAAAAATACCTATTAAATGATATTTGATTAAAATGAGTTGAGATTTTAGATTAATGTTTTAGGTGGACCTCAGAGGCTTTTTAGATTTGAAATTGGGCTGTTTCATTGTGAAATTTGAGAGTGGCTGCTGCAGCATAACATCTTTTACATATTTTGATATGCATACCTCTAATATATAATCTCATTTTATGTTCTTAATTATTAGTTTGGTTGCCCAGCAACCAAACTCTTGTTCTTTTGATGAGAAAAATGATTCTGTAAAATCCAGTGCTGAAATTGTTCAAGGAAATCAGCAAAAACCTTGCATGCCGGCAGTGTCTTATGCTGAAATTGTAAAGAAACGATGCTACAGTGATGCTCCATGTGTGGCAGGACTGTCTCATGCAGAACAGTTGGAAGATCAGTCTCTTGTAACACGTGTTTGTGCCTCTTGCAGTCAGGCCTCTTTCGAGTGTGGTAAATACAGAAACCAGCAGTGTACATGTAACTCACTGACCTTCCTTGCGTTCCTTCCTGCGTTCCTTCCTGGTAATCAATTACAGCATCTTATTGTTATTTGGTCAATGTGACTCTTTCCTGACTTCTTTTATTTTACAGGATGCTGTATGGGGATGTGTGAAGAGTGCAGTTTGGAACCAGGTACTTTTAAGCATCTGCAGCTTATCATACACCATACACAGACCGCCTACATGCAGATGTACATTTAATACATGGATTATGCTACTACTAAATCACATTTTTATTTGTCCATGGTAATTAATGAATGTAAAATGAAAACTCACATTTCTTTATAGCTATTCAAGTCTGTGTGAGAGTAACTACAACACAAATAACAAATACTGTTTGTACTACTACTGTTTTCCAGGTGAATGATGACTTCTTGCAGATCACCACAAAGCCGCTGCATTGAAGTTCATGGCCCAGCTGAACCACTTCTCAAAGAAGCTTCTGTAAGTTTCCCAGAACAAAGGAGGAACTTCAATATTGATGAAAGATTCACATGTTTATGTGATGTTCAGGATTGCATGTAACATGAGTGTTGTGTGTTTGTGTTTTTTAACCCTATAGGAGGGCAGCATACACGTTCTGAAGACAGGAGCCCAGCGATGTGGTCGTTTCATCCAACTTAATGAAATACAAAGGTTTATGTCCTGGAGGAATGTTTTTCACCTTACTGTTTCTATTTCTGCTGCGTTTAAATAAAAGGACCTCAACCAGTTATAGTGCCATGTTTTTCTTATTCTTGAAGGTAATTTTATAAAAATAATTTTATTATTTTTAGGTTGGACAAACACAAATATCTTTAGTTACTAATAAACAAATGTACTTTATTTTAGCTCTATTTGACACAAATACGTTGAACTAACTCAATCAAAATATATTTAATAGATATATTTAGGTTGAGTTGGACCAACATGAAAAAACTCAAACTCAAATACATTATATTGTATAAATGTACTTGTTTTGAGTTGGGGAAACCCATATTTATTGGATGGAAAAGTCTCCCACAATTTAATTGAGTTCATCCAATGAGGAATTCTGAAGCCACAAGTTGAGCATCACTCTCCATCCAGCATCCAGGCTCTAAAAGAGGTTATTCTTGAAGAATGGAAAACGATAGATGTTGCAATATGTCCTTCCATGCCTAGAAGACTTGGTGCTGTCCATAAAAATCATGGTGCTCATACAAAATACTAGATGTAGTAGTTGTTGTGCGGTGTATTTGTTTTTGCTCCAACCAATTTATGTAAAACCGATGATTGTGTGATCTAAGTTACTTAATTTCATGTTATGGAGTTAAATAAGTGTTCAATAAAACTCAGCCTTGTGAAAAGCTTGTAAATTGTTCTTTTGTTCATTAAGCCACTGATTAAATTCATACTTTTTAAAGGTGTGCTCATTTATGCCTCGTACTGTATATGACATACCATTATTTTTTTTTTCCTTGAGCTTAAAATTTTCATTTCCATGCAGTTGTTTATTAACTTATATTTTAAAGATTTTTAAACTTTAACAAAGAACTTCTTGTTTTAAATTTTGTCAGGAGTTGTGGTGGATGAGGACACAGTTGCAGAGAGCAGAGCGGTTTCAAAAACAAAAGCCGTCTTTTATTTAAGCCAGGAGGGCAAACAAAACAAACTAAAAATCACACTCTGCGTGGTCAAAGGTAAAGTACAAAATAACAAACTAAAAATCACACTATTTGTGGCAAAACTAGGTGAGGCAAAAACAACATACTTAGCACAGAAAGAACAGGATCAAAAACAAGGCTAGGCTAGGTCCAAAGTTTAACAAAAAGCAAAAACAAGGTCTAAACGCATGGCATGGCATAACCTGGTCACATGGCGGTAGCAGGGCATGGCAGAGACAAAGACAAGACAAAACACCATCCCCTTCGGTGACGACAAGACAAACTGGCAGAGAGTGCAGGGAAGATAAAGACTAAATACACAGGGACCAGGGAAGACAACGAGACACAGGTGACACACATGAGGGCAGGGCTGGTAATCAACAAGGAGGGAAAACACAGGAAGTAAAACACAAGACAATACACAGGGAGGACAGGACTACCAAAGTAAAACAGGAAACACAAGACAAGACTAGACCACTAAACACAAACCCAGGGAAACAAAACACCAGGACTACAGGAAACAATAACTAAACACAGATCAAACTAAAAACCCAAAACAAGGAAACCAAAACCATAAATAACACCAGGTCGTGACAAATTTATCATTAAGCTTATTGCACAGTTACCAAAAACGGAAATACATCTGCTCTTACAGTAACATTAGTTCTGGCTTTGTGTCTTTTAAAAATAAACAAACCTCCTAAATTATAATGGCCATCTTAAATAACTTTTGTAGGCGAAAAGGAAGGATTTTTTTTTTATAGCACAAAAATGGTATTTGTAAGGTTTTTAATATACGTCCCTAAATTTTAGAGTATTAGTTTCCATAAAACTCTTGTTGGTATGTTCACAGTATGAAACTTTGTTAATGATTCTTATTGCTCTTTTTTGAAGTTTAAATCAGATCTGTAATTAATAATCAATAACATTTCCCCAAATTTCTGCACAAAATGACATATATGGTAACACAAGAGATGAATAAATAATAGAGACGTTTCTTATTTAATACATTCTTAATTATATAAATTATACCAATAGATTTTAATTTATTTCAGTGGTACATTCAGGTTAAATGGTTTTCCTTCTCCAGTGTGCAGATAAAGATGTGGAGGGTGTCGGTCTTCCTGCCGTTGTCTTGTAAGTGACAACAGTACTTTTACCTTCACAAACTTCCATCAACAGTTTCTAGGAATAGTGAATAGCAACCCAGTATTTTCAGTCAGTATTTTGTGTGCTTAGGTTGAAACTACAAATTTACTTGATTAGGTTAAGATTGTGCATCCTCACACCGGTCATTTCCATTTCCTCATAATTAGGGCCCTAGCACCGAATGGTGCAAGAGCCCTATTGAAACCCTTAGGATTATTATTATTTTTTTTTTTTCCCCTGAGATCGCATTTTTGGGGGCCTTAACATGCCCAAAAACTCACCAAACTTGGTAGAAAAATTCATTTGCCTGAAAAATTTTGAAATTTGCTGACTTTTGAAATGCACATAGGAAAATGGCTCTATAGCGCCCCCAACGCGTAGCCCCTCTGGTCGGTTTGACACAGGATTATGAAAATTGGCACACATATGTATCACCTCAAGACGGTCAAAAAAGTCTCTTGGACTGCAAACCCAACAGGAAGTCCGCCATTTGAAAGTTTGTGGCCATTTTTGGCGATGTGTGACCCTGCTGCAAAACTTTTCACGCCTCGCATACTTCATCGAATTGAGCTGGAATTCACCGTGTCCACACAGGACACCATAGAATATAGGGAAAATAGGGAATAGACGCATTCCAAAACTCTTACAAAAGTCTGACGGTGTGGCCGGGGCGTGGCCTCAAAGTTTGACCATTTCTGAGGACACAGAAAGTCTCTATAACTTCTTCGTTTTCTGTCCGATCTGTACGAAATGTCACATGTATGATCAGAGTCTGACCCTAAACACATCTATACAACAATATTGAGGCTTTGACAGAGCGCCACCTACTGGCTACACAAAATGTTGTGTTTTCATAGGTTTTTCTGCCTGCCCCCCTGGCCTGTTTTGAGTAGGGTCATGAAAATTGGCACACACGTGTATCACCCCAAGATGCACAAAAAAGTCTCTTGGACCCCCCTTCCAAACCCAACAGGAAGTCCGCGATTTTTAAATTTCTGTTAATTTTTGGCGATTTGTGACCCTGCTACAAAACTTTTCACGCCTCGCATACTTCATCCAATTGAGCTGAAAATCACTGTGTCAACTCAGGACACCATAGGGAATAGACGCATTCCAAAACTCTTTCAAAAGTATTACCATGTGGCGGGGGCATGGCCTCAAAGTTGACCATTCACAAAGGAACTGGCTCTATTTTATGCAGTACTACCCATATACTTTATGCAATGTGGACAAAATCTTACAGCACTGCTATGGACCCGAGTCTGAACAGATATATATGCTAATAGGATGATACGGTCATAGCGCCACCTACTGGTAGCAGGAAAGTTTGGTTGTAAACATGTGTTTGTTGTACATCTCTGCAAATGAGAGGAAAGGAGAGCATAGGACAGGAGAGTATAGGAGACAAGAGCATAGGAGAGAAGACAGCGATACCCCTGCGGATCGCAAGGTGCGCGAGAGCCCGCAATGCTGCTTGCAGCTTTAATATTTTTTATTTTTTTTTTTTTTGTTGGGGCACCAGAATTGTAATGACCCTGTGTTTCTTTTTAGTTCAGTTACTATTATTTTCGATGTAGTTGTAGGGCTGGTGTTTTGTTTCTCTAGGTTTTTGTTTAGTTCTTGTGTCTTGCTGTCCTTGTGGTGTTTGTCTTGTCTTCCTGTAGTTGTGTCTTGTGTTTCCTGTTTTACTTTGATAGTCCTGTCCTCCTTGTGTATTGTCTTGTGTTTGACTTCCTGTGGTTTCCCGCCTTGTGTGATTACCTGCCCTGCCCTCTTGTTGTCTCACCTGTGTCTATTGTCTCCCTCTGTATATCTGGTGTGTCTTCGTTTGTCTTTTTGCTAGTTTGTTTTGTTGGAGTAGGGTTTGTTTCTGCGGTTGGGATGTCCCAAATGCTTTGCCAGCCTTCACCTGCGGACCTTGCTTCTCCAGTGGTGACCTTTGTATTTCATGCCTTGTATTTTGCAATTCATGAACTTTGATAATTTTTGTGTTTTTTGAAAACTCCAAGCCTTCTCTTGTTTTTTGACCACCACGTGCAGGTGTGTTTTTGTTACGCCTTACGTTAAAGACTCTTTTTTTTTTGTCACAAGACTGCTCTGTGCCGTAGGATTTGTGTCCAAATCTAGACAAACCCTGACAAGAATGGAACATGTTTAAATATGAAAAAGGATTTTACATTTCATAATTGAATGTATCTGTTCCTCATAGGTAAATGTTAAGTGGGACTGTAGGAGAGTGTTTGAGAGTGTTTGATTTTTGTCCAGCTTCCATCTATTGCACTGCCCCAATAATGTCAGTCAGCACTTTACACCATGTTATATGTAAGGATTTATTAAAGTTCTTACTTACACAGACTTAGAGTCTATGAAGAGTTCAGCACTAATGATTTCATTTGAACTGAAAGAGAAAAGTTGTTTTCTATGCTCTTCAAATTTGAGGGATGTGTCAGATTTGAGTCTGGGTCAAGTATTGCAAATGGCAGGAACTCCCAAAACAATGTGAAGCAAAAAATACGTTCATGATATGGTTTACAGTTTGAAAATTCTCCTCAATTTATAAGGTAATTTCTGAGGCCTTCATATATCTGGGGGAGAAGTTTTATCTTGTCTGCTCTTTTCAAAGTGTCCCTAGTATGCCTAAAATTATAAGCACAATTACTACAAAATTTGGATGTAACTGTGTTAAATGATTTATTGGTCAAACACACTTTCAAATGCAAAGTGCAAATAAAATCTTTGATAATCTGTGGAGGGAGAAAAATCGATTTCCCAGAGAACTTAACTTGCAAGGATTTTAAAGCATACTACTGATTTTAAAGTATACTGCCTTTATTAACACACCCTGTATAACACCAAAAAGCCTGTACTTAATTTAAACTGTTGAAAGAATTATTTTAATTCTGTGTGGAGTTTGCACGTTCTCCCTGTTCCTGGGTGGGTTATCTCCAGGTACTCCGGCTTCCTCCCACATTCTAAACACATGTTAAGTTAATTGGTCACTCTTAAATTGCCTGTGAGTGTGAATGCTCTGTCTGTATGTTGCCCTGTGATGGCCTGGTGACTTGTCAGGGTGTACTGCCTTTCACCTGTAGATAGCTGGGATAGACTCCAGCCCCCCAGGACAAAGCGGGTGACCACTGACTTTGGCTACGTCAGCCGAGACCACAGGTAAAACGTAGTCTGGACCCTCTTCAATTTGCCTACCAGCCTCATGTGGGTGTCGATGATTCTGTAACGTATCTGTTGCAGCGACCTCATTTTTACTTGGATGGTAGTGGAAGCACTTTTTCCTTAATACCATCTAACCTCTTCTTTTGAGTAAGAAGGTGCTGAGAGTGTGTGCAGCTGTGGTCTCCTGAATCTCTGACTATCTATCAGACAGGCCTCAGTTTATAGGCCTGGGGAGCTCACTGTCTGATGTGGTGACACAAGAAACCCACAGGGGGCTTTCCTGTCACCATTCCTGTTGTGTGAGTCATGCCACATGCAGAAGTTCTTTCATGACACTGCAGTGGTGGGGTGTAGAGAAGGACATGAGCTGGAGTACAGGCATCTGGTGGAGAACTTTGTGAAGTGGTTCAGCAGGAAGACCAAAGAGATTAATATTAAAAGAGATAATATTAACTTAAGAAAGACCAGAACTGCAGCCAATCCCATAAAGATTCTGGGGGAGGTTGAGACTGTTTTAAACTACACATCCTAGCATCTAAGTCTAAGTCTAGTCTAAAGACTTCGGTGTCCACTTGAATAGCAGTCTAGCCTGTGACATCAATTCCCACCAGATGCGTTTCTGAAGCATAGTGTATCTGTGTGTATGTTACAAGCTCCCCCGAGATTCACAAAATCACGTTGTAATCTGTCTGTTTTCCTGATGGTTAAAGTGCTCTCTATATGTATCAGGCTGGGTTACAAAGCAGTTACTGAAACTTGTGTTTATTCCAAAACACGTACAGGAATATATGTATTCTCACCTTTCACTCTGAAAACAGTTGCTGCTTTTCTACCTGCCTTTTTCTTTCTGTTGTTGTCTGAGTAAAAAGCATGTCATATATAAAATTCTGTTTCTCTCCTTCCAAAATGAATCTCTCACCATATACACATATTTACTGCACATCCCAACTGTCAACCCGGTCTCATTCTTATGCGTACAAAATCAAATGACATTTCCACCATCAGTCACACTTAAGGCCCATAGCAGCCAGTAGTTCCTCAAAAAAAACTGATTGGTCTGAACTGCTGATAGCATACACAGTAACTTGAGGCCTAACTTGACTTTTAACATGATTAGCCAATTTCATATGGGATCAAAAATGAATAACTATATAAAGTTTATTTACTTAGGCTCCATGAAATATGTGTGTAACAGATCACTATGTTCTGTATTGAGAGGTAAAATGTCCTTTCAGGCTTGCAATAACATTGATGAAAATAATGCAAGCTATGAAAATAGTAAACAGGACAATGATGTTTTTTTTTTGTTTTTTTTTTTTTAATTACGCCAAACCATTAGACACACAGAACCCGGAAGCACACCACAACAACATTACGGCTACGCTGAAGGGACATTTTACCTCTACGTGATAGCTGGATAATCATGTGACAGGGGAGTTAAGGAGGTTCAGACCATATGGTTCAGACTCGCTCTGGTTCAGACTAAAGGTTGACCTGAAGTCAGAGTAAAAACGTGGTCGTACAAAGTTACCCGCCTCCGTCTGCTGACTCATATTTTTTACAAGGGATCTTGTAACCACCAGCGGGCCCCGACGCTACATTACCATGGCAACGTCAGGGCGCTTCCGACCAAAGCAACTGCTAACCGATGTTAGCTTACCGTCTTTCAATCCAGTTGTTCTCAAAAAAAAAACATTTGCTCACTTCAATAAATGTCTCCACGTTACTTCTACATGCCCTATTTCCCATAATTGTGTTTTAATTCATTGTATTTCACAAATAAATGCTGTCGGACACAATGTCATAAAGCACTGCTGAAATAGAAAAAAACATTTAGCCTATTTACATATACGTATCATAATAAACGTGTATGTAGACATAGATGGTAGTGTTGGGCCAGTTTGTTTGTATTATAATATTTATATATATATATATATATATATATATATATATATATATAGACACAGACAGATTGAATTGAAATATCAATTAATAGCAGTAAATTCTCACTCATACTTGACAGTTAAAATAATAAGAAAAATACCCCACCTGTGACCACACATTAGTGGCGTCACATGGAAACCCAGATACCTGTAGCTGTCCACAGTGTCCACGTTGGTACCTTTGATGCTGACCGGGTCTGGGAGTGTCTGGTGCTTCCTGAAGTCCACCACCAGCTCTTTTGTCTTTTTCCGCACCACTCCACAAAGCTGTCCACCACACTCATGTACTCTGCCTCCCGACCTCTGCTGGTACAGACCACAATGGCAGAGTCGTCTGAGAACTTCTGCAGGTGGCAGGACTGTGAGCAGTGTCTGAAATCCGATGTATAGAGTGTGAACAGGAATGGAGACAGTACTGTGCCCTGGGGTGCCCCTGTGCTGCTCACAATAGTGTCCGAGGCGGTGTTCCTCAGCCTCACAAATTGTGGTCGACCTGTGAGATAGTAAGTGATCCAGGTGACCAGTGGGGTCTCTACCTGAATGTCCAGGAGCGTCCTCCTCAGAAGGACAGGACAGGTGTTAAATGCAGAAAAATCAAAGAACATATAGTTTGGTTTATCAAATTCCAAGTCCTTTAAAAATGTATAATTTTCCAGTCTACATTGGTTGGACTAAACCCTCTGAAAATGTGTTCCCATTAATTAGAATGAAATGAAACTTGGCAGAGATAATGTCCACAAGCTTAGCTACAGCTTGGGTGCTTCAACTGCACCATTTCAAGAAGATATTCATTGTAAAAGTGTGAATTTTCAACAGACAAGAAAAAAAAACAACTTCTCACCTGAGAGTATGTCTGGGCTGCGCTGCACAGGCATCTTATTTGTAGCTGTGATTTTATTCTTTTAGTTCTTACCCAGATATTCCTGACTATAGGTGGCAGTTTGGGCATACACCAAATTAATCCTTTGGCATAAGTATGGCATAATACAATGCCTGTATCTCTGCAGGGGCTTCAATTGGCCTGCAGTTGATGTAGCTAAATCAACTTTTGCAGGTGAATATTTTTTTATGCAACTACTGTACAATAGGTGCCCTATTTTTAGGATTGGGGTGGACATAATTTTTAAAACACCCTAAAAAATGAAATAGAGTAAGTGGCTATAGAGGTGACTGAAAGGATTAAAAGCTGAAAATGAAAATAAACAGTAAAATAATGAGACTAAGAAAGATGAAAAAATGAATCCAAAGCAATTTGACTAAGCTGACGTTAAAAGGGTGCATAAACATGAGTTCAAAAAATGTCAGAAAGCTTATTTGTACTCTTTTGTAACCCTGCATCCACCAGATATACATGAAAAGAGAAGTAAAGATAGTCTGTTTAATCCTCTGCTCTGCCTCTCCCCTTCACCCGTTCATGTAACACTGTGTGTGCATGGTTATCTCAGTATTGGCAAATGGCAGCAATGGAATACCTAATTGGAATATCTAATTAAATGATGTCATGCCTGTGAGTCTGTGTTAACTCCCCTGGGTGCACTTGAGTGAAGGTTAATTTTAGAAAGTGACACACCAGGTGAATCATGTGACCTTTTACATATTGTTGCTGCTACAACAAATCTATCAGAATCGTGATATTGTAAATATGCAGAGGAGACAGATTACTGATGTCAAATTTCACTTTTAGTATTCCTAACATCTGACAATCTTATGAATGTGCGTGTGTGCTTTGTCTGTGTCTATGTGTACAATCGGCTCATGCACCATGTACTGTACTTGCTAAAAAAAGTGAATTGCAGGGGATAATCTGAAAGAAAATCTGAAAAGCATAAAGAAGAAGAAATAAAACTAAAAAAAGCAAAAGGTAGTCTACTAGCATGTTGACTGCTGTGCTTTTATGGGAAGTGATAGTTTAGTAATAGTATGCCATGTCG
This sequence comes from Parambassis ranga, assembly GCF_900634625.1. Lineage (NCBI taxonomy): Eukaryota > Metazoa > Chordata > Actinopteri > Ambassidae > Parambassis > Parambassis ranga. The sequence goes on from NC_041036.1 coordinate 22,071,139, forward strand.
TCATAAATATCTTGGGACTGTGGAATGAACGCTGTCTAATGTCAAGTCAATGCAATTTTATTTATATAATGCTTTTTACATAAGAATTGTCTCAAAGCACTTTACAGAGACCCAGAGCCTGAACCTCCTTAAGAGCAACAGTGGCAAGGAAAAACTCCCTTTTAACAGGAAGAACAGCTTTCAGGTCTTAGTAGAAATGGAGGTATTTTGTTATGGTAGTGGTTCTGTTATTGCACTTTATCTCTGCCTCAGCTCACTCTGATGAACCTCTTGGGATTTTGTTATTGGCAGTACAACTCCTTGCAAGCCTGATGTTTCCATGAATGTCTCAGCTTTTTTTTTCTTTTTGTTATTATAAAGATTTGTTTTTATCAACAACAAGTTTTTACAGGACATGGTTATACATGGTGTATATCAAGCATCTACAGTTTGTTGCAGTGAGAAAATATATAAATGTAAAACCTTCTAAACACACCATACAAGGAAGATTTCTGATTTTAAACACTGGCAGGTATCAGAATCAGAAATACTTTATTAATCCCAGGGGGACATTGTTTGCATTCCAGGTGCTCCATGCATACTCAGAAACAGGTTAGAAATATAAAATAAAAAATAAATAGTAAATAGTAAAATAGCAAGAATACAAATAAAAATTAAAAATTCTAAATTAATGCTAAACAATAATAAAGTAAAAGTTAAAGTTTAAAATAAGGTAAATCCAAGTCAAATCAAAACTGGTAGTCATATAATACAACCTGAATACTGTATAATTATATACCTGTAAAATTCTATACTGTTTATACATATAATAGAATATACTTTAACCCCTTTGAGAAGGTCCCTCAAATTCGGGAACCAGCAGCAATACAACATTGACAGTAAGAGGAGGAATAAAAGGTAGAATAAAATAGATTATAGTACAATAAAAATAAAAGATAAGAGGAATTATGTACAAACATTGCACACCAGCAAAGACGGTACAGATGGATAATTTGTGGGCTGGACTTCCTGAAGTCGATGACCAGCTTCTTAGTCTTTGAGGTATTAAACTGGAGATGGTTCATCTGACTCCAGGTGACAAAGTCACTGACTACATACCTGTACTCATCCTCTTCATCATCCCTGATACATCCCACGATGGCTGTGTCATCTGCAAACTTCTGAATGTGACACAGTTCTCAGTTGTAGCAGTCTGAGGTGTAAAGGGATGAAGAGGAGGGGGCCATCACCATCCCCTGGGGAGCTCCGGTGCTGCTAATGACAGTGTCCGATGTGGTGTCCTTTAGCCTGACATACTGCGGTCTCTCCATGAGGTAGTCAGCAATCCAGTTGTGGTAGCATCTCCCTCAGTTTGTCAAAGTAGCAAAAGGGGCTGGATGATGTTGAAGGCACACAAGCATAGCATCTTTGTTGTGGCCTTCCCAGACCTCCTTGCATCTCTCACTCAGTTTCTTCTCCACCATTCTCCTGTAGATGTCCTTTGCCTGTTTCAGGCAGTTTCACCTCCCGCTGATTGAATAGCCTCTCTGCCTTGTTCATGAAGGTCACCTTCTTCCTGTTGAGGGCAGCTTTACCATTTACCAAGGTTTGTTTTTTGGGTAACAGCGGACAGTCTATATCCATCTGTACACATTCATATGTATATGAATTAACACACTACAACATATACATCAATTAGGATGTTATATACATAGAGGGTTAATTTGAAGCTGTTCCAGGAAGGCTCACACTGTTACACCAAGTCCACAGAAGTCTATGAAGGGGCCCCAGATTTTTTTCAAACTTTGTATGCTCCCCTCTCTCTAATATCTTTTTCAGGTTTGCAGTAAGATATGTTGGGAGTATGTGCTGCAGTGATATTATTTTAGGTTTGTTATTTGTATTCATGTTAGTAAACTTGATAAGTTTATTTAGAATATAATCTGTAGTAGAATAGATATAATTTTAGGAGGCCCTTTAAGGGTGAACATATATATATATATATATATATATATATATATATATATATATATATATATATATATACATTAACTGTCTGGTATGTGTTTTATAGGGCTGACTAGAGAAAGCCGGCAGTGCTGGCTCAGGAAATTGTCAACTGCTCAACAACATAAACATCTGCTTTCAAGGAGTTAAGATTTAACCCAAAAGCACTCTAAGTTGAACCCTTTCCCCTAAGTTGACCCCCTGATAAGAAAGAAAAAATGTATGTAAAACACCAATCAAATGTGAGCACTCAGGGACTGCCCCTGGTGTATATAATGATGTGTTTTGAGGGAACAAAGGCAGATGTGTGTGTGCCAGGGTCCTGATCATACACATCTCCAGATCTGATTTTTTGCTTGATGTTCATTCGATAAATAGTTATTTTGAGACCTACTATTGATTCCTCTTTTGCTCACCAACCAACTCGGGGAGACAACTGGGTAGTTGAAAAAGTTTGTCTCAATAAATTCAATCTCATTAATCCACTTACTGATGGTGAATTTTCAGATTCCAGTTAGATATTTTCACTACAGTGCTTGCAAATAAAATAAAGTATTTTTATAGTAGTTAACATTACCAGAGCTTGTGTCCCTCAGCAATTATTTGGATTTTTCTGTCCTTCCACCCCTGACCACATGCCCATGCATTGTGCATTTTTTTCTGGTCCCATGTTGCTCTTTCTTTTGTTTTTCTCTGGTTTAAAAGCAATTTATTTCTTTGTAGCCCTGTCCAAAATAAACTTAGGGGAAAGCTGTCATAGTTCGACAGTTGTTAAAGCTGCTGCATCACTGCTGGGTGGTGCTGCTAAGGTGGAGGTGACAGAAGGAGTGGTTAAAGCTGCTGCATCAGTGCTGGGCTGTGCTGCTGAGGTGGAGGTGACAGAAGGAGTGGTTAAAGCTGCTGCATCAGTGCTGGGCTGTGCTGCTGAGGTGGAGGTGACAGGAGCAGCACTTGATGCTGCTGCATCAGTGCTGGGTGGTGCTGGATTTGGGACTGAGGAAACTCAGCGGTGCACCTGAAGACAGAATCAGAATCAGAATTCCTTTATTTATCCCCGAGGGGAAATTCTTTTTTGTTACAGACAAATAGAAATCAAAGATGAAAATTGAGATATAGAATACATATCTAAATACCTAGATAGCATTTAAATCCCTGAGTTGTATCTAAAGAAGAAGAACATATTTACTTCTGTATAAAAACCTTTACATAGTAAAGAGCATGACATGAATGTGCCAGTATAAATGTACAGCGTCTGAGTGACTGTTACAGTTCAGAGTTCAGTAGTTTGATTGAGACAGGCAGGAATGACTTCCTGTGTCTCTCAGTGGTGCATCGTGGGAGTCAGAGTCTGTTGCTGAGTTTGCCAATCTATTGTCTATTATGTGCATTGACTTTGATTGCGTTGTCTTAGTGGGTGACTTTAACATTCATGTTGATAATCCTAATGATGGAAGTGCTAAAGAACTCTTTAACATCCTGGATAACTTTGGGCTTTCACAGCATGTAACAGACTCAATACATAACAAGGGACATATACTGGATCTAGTTATTTCCAAAGGTCTGAACATCTCTGAGGTTGTGGTGACCAATGTTGCTCTTTCTGATCATTACTGTGTTACGTTTAAAACGATCCCAAACAAACTAAGTAGAGGGACAGGTGATCAGAAAGCATCATATTAATGATAACACCTGTGCACTGTTCACACAGGCTTTTGTACCATCACCAACCCTGCCCACAGCTCCTGTTGATGACCTTGTAAACAGTTTCAGTTCCAAAGTTATGACTGTTATTGTTTCAATTGCCCCAATCAGAACCAAAGTTCTGTCAGGAAGGAAAAAGTCACCTTGGAGAGTTAAAGCTCAAAATAGAGTCTGCAGACAGGCAGAACACAGATGGAGAAAAACTAAACTCCAGGTTCATTATAACATTTACAAAGAGAGCCTACATAACTACAACCAGGAACTGAAAAATGTAAGATAATCCTATTTTTTTAAGAGATCATCGATAGGAACAGCAACAATACTCGCACATTGGTCTCTGTTATAGACAGACTAAAAAACCCAGGAGTATCAGTCCCACCTGAACTGCTGTCTAAAAAGTCATGCAATGACTTTGCATCTTTTTTCACAGATAAAGTGTTAAAAATAAGACAGTCTGTAGCTCTAGCTCCAGCAAAACGATACTGTCACTTGTGCCTTCTCATCCACCAGTTAAGCTGGCACATTTTAACCTTCTAGATAATACAGCACTGACAGAAACTATTAAACAGTTAAAACCCACAACATGGTCACTTGATAATCTGCCTACACATTTTCTCAATGCTGACAAAACAGAGATTATTGTTTTTGGCCCCAAAAACGAAAGAGCTAAGATCAGTGCTTACCTTGACTCCATGTCACTGAAGGTTACAAACGCCAGAAATCTTGGTGTAATACTTGACCCAGACCTGAATTTTAACACCCATGTAAAAGCCATTACTAAGTCTGCCTATTACAACCTGAAAAACATTGCTAGGATCAAGGGCTTTCTGTCCAAACAAGACACAGAAAAACTTATGCATGCATTCATTACACCGGCCCTCAAATCACTGCACTGGCTTCCTGTGAAAGGACACATTTCAAAACTTTACTCTTGGTCTACAAAGCACTGAATGGTCTTGGACCAAAATACATCCTGGACTTATTGGTTCCCTATGAACCATCCAGATGCCTGAGATCATCGGGGACAGGCCTACTGTGTGTACCCATGGTCAGGACCAAACAGTGACCAAGAGTGAAGCAGGATTCGGTTATTCTGCCCCTCACCTGTGGAACAACCTTCCTGAATACCTGAGGTCTGCTCAAACAGTCACTTTATTTAAGTCAGGCCTGAAAACACACTTTTTGTACTGCAGCGTTCTCTTAAATTCTCTAACTGCACTCTTCTCGTCCTGATTTTATTTGATGTTTTTTACAATGTTTTTATTCTGTGATTTCATTCTATGTAAAACACTCTAAATTGCCTTGTGTATGAATGGTGCTAAATAAATAAACCTTGCCTTGCTGAATGAGCTAGTTAGCACAGTGTGGAGCAGGTGAGAGGGACAGTCCAGTATGGTCTTTATATTGGATAACATCCTCCTCTGACACTCCTCTGTCAGAGAGTCCAGGTCCTCTCCCACAACATGGCCGCCTTCCTGATGATTCTGTTGAGTCTGTTGATGTCCCTCACCCTCAGACTGCTGCCCCAGCAGACAACAGCATACATGATGGCACTGGACACCACAAACTCATAGAACATCCTCAGCATCATCCTGCAGATGTTGAAGGACCTCAGCTGCCTCAGAAAGTAGAGGCCACTCTACTTTCTGACCCTTTCTGTAAACTGTGTCCACATTTTTCCTCCAGTCCAGTTTGTGGTCCAAGTACATTCCCAGGTATTTGTACTTCTCCACTACCTCCACTCTTTGTCACATTGAGCAGTAGGTGGTTGCTCTCGCTCCAGGTGACAAAGTTATCCACCACGGACCTGTACTCCTTCTCATCACCACCAGTGATACATCCAACCACTGCAGAGTCAGCAGAGAATTTCTGATTGCCAGCGTCCTCCACTCCTAGCCGGAGCTGGTAGGTGAACTGGAGGGGATCTTTATTCAGTTATATTAGTTATTCATATATTAGTTTCATATAGTATTTCAATGTTATTGTCATTACATTGAAATGCTAATTAGCAGAATGCAAAGAATCAGTAAACTGCAGTATAATACAGCATGTGGAAATGCTAAGTTATGCTCTAACATTAATGATGTGCACTTTAACGCTGATGTGAAGTTTAACAACACACTTTTGACTATATGAACTGTAACACAACAAACAGCTAGACTTACAACCATGGAAAATGAAGAGCATTTTGATTGACTGTAACAAGCTGGGAAAATGTCAGATAACCACATTAATGCAACACCTGCTGAATAGATCTCATATTTACACGTTTGCCTGAGTAAGCAATGATGGGGAGTTACATCACTATTTCCAGTACAACTAGGCCCGTCCATAACATTACCTGCGCTAGCTATTTATTGATTAGCAAACCATGTTATGGTAATTGTTCATGGCGTTATCAATCATCGTTCTGCAACAGCAACTTCATCTTTACCATAACATTACCTCTGTCTTTGAGTTGTTTTTCCTCCTCTTCTTTCCTTTTTTCTTCCCCTGGTCACTAGACACTAGACTAGACACATTTTGAGCTTGTCCCATCAAAACAGACCACCGTGTAGCAGGTAAAGTCCATTATTTAGAGAAGGAGGGGCTTCATAAATAGGCTATATTATTATTATGCTGATACTGCTACTTAGTAGGCTTTGCTATGCAGTTAAATTAATGTGAGCTTATTCTTTTCTGCAGGCATAATACCAACTAGTTTTTAAAATAGTAGAAGTTACACTTTTTTTTTTCCTCCATTTCTGGCGCCCCCTAGATGTACGGCGCCCTTAGCATTAGCCTATAGCTACTGCCTATGCCACAGGCCGGCCCTGCGGATATATCCGGATACAGCCCGAATCCCGCTCTAGCTGGAGTAATTTTCCCAGTGTGAATGGGGTCTTTATAATACAGTGTGAACTTCTCTCCACTTTTTGATCCACTTAAAGAAAACTAAGTTTGGTTCTGTTAAAGGGGACCAGGTGTGAAAACACTTAAGATGTTGAATCAGGATAAAGGCAGATGTTAGGGCCAACCACTGAGAGCTCACGAATACACATCTGCACTTCTCCGTGCATCCGGATGTCTCTCATCTTTTTTGGAAACCTTGCCAATAATATTTTTATGTTTATGTTAATGTGTGTGTGTTGTGTGTGTGTGTGTGTGTGTGTGTGTGTGTAAGCTGTAACCACCTCTGCCTTAGCGAACAGATCAATTTGTTATACATATTAACTTTGCACTGTGACATCATTTGTTGTTGGCTAAAATTCCACCACATCCACATATAGAATAGGTCACTGTGCAGTAAAACAGTTCAGTCAAAAATAGTCAGATTAGTCATAACATATTTATGGCATGGTAGCATCAAGTGAAAAGAAGCTACTGTCTCCAAGCAATAAACACCTGTTTCAGAGAACAACCTAGTGTCTGTGGCCCTGAAGAGAGTTACAGAGTCTTTTGTCAGCTTGACTTAAACATGTTTTGTTGCTGTGACAAGACACAATTCCTGTTTGTAGGTATCTCAATGTTATAAACTAAAGGATTGTACTGAACTGAGTCTTTGATAGTTCAATTTCACTATGGTGACAGAGGAACCTGAAAAATGATTGGTGTGCCTGTTGAGGAGCAGCAAGTACCGTATTTTCTGGACTATAATTTGCACTTTTCTTCCATCCTTTGGCTGGGTATGTGACTTATTCTCAGGTGCCCTTGTGTCCTGACGTCCCATTCCAGAAAGCTATATGAGCACACAGTAGTCTGCCTTTTACTCATTTATAGGATAGTTTAGGAATTTCTGTGTGGTGAAGCTAATAATTTCTCTGCGTGAGGACGTGTTGAGCTGCGTGTGTCTCATTCAATGCGTGAGAATTGAGAGCCCTGCAGCACCACTCAAGTTAAGAGATATTCAAGTGGTAACATAACACAAAAAACATAGTAACTTACCTAGGCCCGCCTCTCATGGTCGGCAACAGAATAGACATTGCATTGTGTTTATTACCGACAGCGAATAAATATTTTTACTATATTTTTACTTTTTTACTATATCATATTTAGGGCCCGAGCACGGAGTGGTGCGAAGGCCCTATTGTAATTGTAAGTGTTATTAGGGCCCGAGCACGGAGTGGTGCGAAGGCCCTATTGTAATTGCTGTGTTTATTAGGGCCCGAGCACCGAGTGGTGCGAAGGCCCTATTGTAATTGTTGTGCACACTTTATCCAAACGTCTTTAAACTTTATGAGCATGATGAGGGCTCCGCCCTGAACGCCTCCATATGTTGAAACCCTGACTTACTCGTGGCGCCCCCTGCTGGTAACAGGAAATGGCCTCTTTTTACTCTGACGTGTACTGCTCCTACATAGTTGACAGCATCAACTTCATTTCACCTCTAGAACCTTCCCAACTAGTTGGTGAAGCTACACTATGAAGGCTGTGAAGCTGCGTGCAATGGTGTCCGTGTGGCGTTGTGGCGACTGTCGATCCTTCGCCGTGAGATTACGTTTGAGTTTTTAATGACCTTAACGACCTTCTATGATCATGAAAATTCATACACACGTTCACGGGGGCGTGTCCTGGCAACTGATGGGGGTTGCGTAAGTGGGTGGGGCAAATTGGCTCAATGGCGCCCCCTTGAATTTTGAACACCCCTCTCCATAGGGGTTTTTTTTGGAGTAGGAAGACAAAAATCGGCACACACACAGAACACGTCAAGACGCACATAAAAGTCTCTTGCACCATTGATCTAGACCACCAGGAAGTCAGCCATTTTGATTTTGGTGGTCAAATTTCAGCGATTTCCACCTTTGGTATGCGGACGAACTCCTCCTAGGGATTTCAACCGATTGACTTCATATTCGGTCGCTGTCACCTAGAGACCATGCTGATCAAAAGTTAGCAAAAGCTTTTCTCTAAGTTAAAGGGCGTGGCCGCTGTGACGTCACTTCGCCATTCATACACGAACAGCTCTCTCTCCTACATACTTGCTCCAAACGGCTTCAAACTTTCTGCACGTGATCAGAGCCCCTCCCTGAACGTCTCTATGTCATCATGATCTATGGCGCTTGCTTGTGGTGGAGACAGGAAGTGCCATGTTCTTCACTGACATGAACTCTGTTTAATCCTTCTCTGTCATTACACAGCCAAATGAGGATCACAGATTTGATGTCCCACAGAGACACCTGTGTGGTTTTCTGTATCATGCTGCCTGTGGCGGTGGCGACTGTTGAACCTTCGGCATGAAACATCAACTGCTTATAACTTCGCCGTGCATTGTCCTAGCATCCTCAAATTTTTTTCATGTCCTAACGGTCCGTCCCCCCACACGTCTGCATGCTCATGAGTCACCTGCACAGCGCCACCTACAGGAAACCGGAAGTAACTGCTTCTTGACAATTTTCATGTATGAATCAAATGTTTTTTGAGGTTTGATGCACAGACAGGTCTCCACTATTCTCATGGTGTCTGGCTCCACCCAGTTGACAAATACGTTACTGCAGCTGATATAAATCCACCACGGACGCTCCTAAAATCCTCACATTTTTTACATGTAATATTGAACCGACCCCGACCACGTGTGGACATCTTTGGACAGCGCCACCTACTGTAGAGAGGAGGTTACTGCATACTAACAATTTTTACATATATTGACAGATTTGTTGCTCTGACACATCTCTGCTTCTGTCTGCCGCTTTTTTCCCACCGCTGGCAAAATCGCCGTGGCTCGTGGGGGGAGCAGGGGAGGGAAGGGACAGCGTGACAGGGAGGGGCGGTCGCGCGGAGTGCGAGGCCCCGATCATTGCTGCTTGCAGCTTTAATTACTACTATTTTTACTTTTACGTTTTACTATATTTATTTCAGGAACCTGAATGTACAGAAAAGTCTGTAACCTGTGACCCAAAAACTGACAATATTTCAGAGCTCCCCCTAAAGGTCTCAAAGTAGGCTTTGAGTGGATCTCGTGTCCTATTTTGACTGGTGCGACTTATACTCTGGTGTGAACTGTAGTCTGGAAAATACAGTATACAGAAATATGGGTGACACTGCAGTCGATTGAGGTGTCGATTGAAGTTATGTAAGATTGTTTTCTTGCTTGCATATTATTCTGCCTCTGGGAGTGTGTGTGGCGATCAAGAATATAAGCCTAGACATAAGAGATAAAATCACAACTATTTTTTATCTCAAAAAAGGCCCGCCAAATCCTGGATGGACTGGTATTTACTCTGTCTACCTGTTGTTTGTCAGACAGTGCTGAGGCAACATTAAGGTTAAGGTGTTATGAATGAGTTCTTTCAGTGATAAACCTTTGTGTAATAGGACAATGACACAGTTCCTAGTCTATCTCCGGATTGAGGACAGATGTCTATAATTGTTCTTTGTCTCATAGGGACAGTTTGGCTTGATCTGCTTTCAGTTATCAGTGTGGTGACACCATTGACAGTAAAAACTATGGACAGAGCTTCCGTGATGTCACCCGTTTGTTTCTGAAGAGCCATTTTGAGGCTCGGTGGGAGGTTCCGGGACGTGATGACCGCCGCCAACACTCCAAATATGGAGAAAGAGGGGGAGCACGAGCAGGGTTTCATGCTGTGATACGTCAACCATCTGTCACTCTAGCAGAAACGCCCATAATAATGCATAATTTTGAGTCCGAAAACAATTGAAACGAGTGAAGTGTAAAAAAATGTACCCCCCGTACAATTGACACTAGAAGAGAACCTATCATCCGAGACCAGAGTGGTTTTTTTGTACCAGGCCGTAAACATGCCATTTTAACATGGGGGTCTATGGGAAATTAGCCATTTGGAGCCAGCCCCCAGCAGTTGCGGTGTGAATTACAAGTTTTGACACTTCTGCATGGGCTTCAAATTTGAGCCCTGAAGGTTGCCACTTGGGTGACACCAAAGAGAGAAAAAAAACACACAACGGTCAGGCATCAGAAGCATTATTGCAAGTGCTACTCCTCTTAATTAATAATTGAGACAAAGTAATCAAAGGTGTGTCACTGTCAACTGGACAACTGCAAGAAAAGGAGAAATGGCAGATTACATATTTTTGTGGAGGCCAATTTGTTAGTTAAAACACAAGATTTTTTTTTAAATCACCAACATTGCGAGATGAAAAACACTGCAGGTAAAGTAGATCTGTTTCCTGTTATTGGAATTTGATGGTTGAGATTGCAACATGATTAAGTGCATCTATGTGCAACACTGCAAGAACCCTGTACACTGAAGAATCAAAGCTGGTGCCATGCTAACACTAAACTAATGGGGAGGGAGCTACATGGTCGGAAGTACAAGCTGTGTTCACTCAGTGCAGCAAGGTTTGTGCTCTGGATTTGTTTTAAAACAAAACGCTTGTGAGTCTTGTCATGTCATTAGGCTAATGGTTGTCCTCTACTTCATTTAAGTTTCATATTTATTGGTTTAGGGTGGCATGGCAGTGCAGCGGTTGGCACTGTTGCCTTACAGCAAAAAGGTTCCTGACTGGGGCTTTTCTGTGTGGAGTTTGTGCGCTCTCCCTGGGCCTGCAAGGGTTTTCTCCTGGTTCTCTGGCTTCCTCCCACATTCTAAAGGCGTGCTTGTTAGGTCAATTGGTCACTCTAAATTGCCAGTAGGTGTGAGTGTGAGTGTGAATGGTTGTTTGTCTGTGTGTTGCCCTGTGATAGACTGGTGACCTGTCCAGGGTGAGATAGGCTCCAGCCCCACGTGACCCTGCACGGCAGGATGGGGCGGGTTCAGATAGTGGATGGATTTATTGTTTTAGGCTTTACATAGATTTAAGGTAACTTTACCATAATTCACCAGACTTTGTTTGCCTGCTTTTTGTGCAGTTGCTGTTACTTACTTCTTATATTTCTGTGGTTATTTTGGTAGTATTACAATTAATGTGTTACGATTCAAAAACAGTAATATTGTAATATAACTAATTATTTTTAAATGACGGTAAATTGTACTATGTATTATATTTTGAAAGTAACTTGCCCAACACTGTTCCTTAACAGCTATACTCTTATGAGATTTATTTACTCATTCAAATTCATCTTGCCGGGGTCAAACTATGAGTTTGTATTGAGGTGGTTCAGACCAATGTCCTGTGAGAAAGCACTTTAAAGTAACTGCATGTTGTATAATGGTCAGAAGTGGCTGTAACCTTTATGCTCACATTTGATCTTAAAGACGGCAAAAATCACCTACCAACACTTTAAATGCTACTTCCTCTGCTGGTGGGGGACTCAAACATGACCCACTGAGCAGTTCCCCCACTACCTCAACACCTTCTTACCTCTCCTCTCTTCCCATGAGGCCAATTCATACTAATGATTCATCTCATCAACTATGTTTGCTGTCTTTCTTGTAGTTCTATCTCTCTCTCTCTCTCTCTTGTTCTCTCTCTCTGCAGGTCTCTCTGCCTCCAGATATGCATGCTGACCTGCAGTCCAGCCCCTTCTGTCCTGTAATGTATGATGTCTGTGCATGTTTGTTCCTCTCTCTCTCCTTCATCCTCTCTGTCCTGTCTACCTCTTCTTCTCCTCCTCTACCTGGCTGACTGTCAGCAGAAAGGTTATCCTTATGAGCCAGGACTTGTTCAAGGTTTCTTCCTGTAAAAAGGGAGTTTTTCCTGCCACTGTTGCTCTTAAGTCCTTGTTCAGCGGTCAGGCTCTGGGTTTCTGTAAAGCACCTGGAAACAATTCTGATTGTAAAAAGCAGTATATACACTATTAACACATAACTACAGGAGGGCTGCAGATGCAAAAAAAATGTAAAAGCTAACAGCATCCCTTACATTTAATACAAAAACATCATTTTGTATTGTTTTCATTTGGGTGTGGCATGTTGTTTTTGTGTGTTTATGGACAACCAGGACATGCAAGGATGGGCTTCAGCCTGCATTTACAAGATTTACTTCACATTTTTTAGAGACACAGTCATATTGCATTAAAAGACATTAGGTAAGTGCGGGAGAGATGTGAACAGAGAGTGGGGGAGGTAGCCTTGTGAGTTGTGGGAGTAAGTGGAAGCAAGTGGGAGAGTGAAAGAACATCATACATTGTGAGAGATATGGCTACTGTATAGCTATAACAGGCAAAACCAGTTTGCTGTTGGTCAAAGCCTGTTCGGAATTTAGTTGTCTCTGGTCCATTCAAAATCTCAACAAGTCCTCAACAAACTAAAATCTGAAATGTCTCTCTTTTGGAATTGTTGATTTACTTTCAATAAAATCAGTGATAAGAACATCTTCATCACATCACATCATCACAGAGGTCTAGAAAGAAAAACAGAGGTGTGTGGGGACATGGAGGAGTAAAGAAAAAAAGGGGTGTGATTTTAGGACAGAATAAATTTGAATAGTGAAAATGAAAAGATGTGACTTCTACATACAACCTGTTTAAATTTAGCTGCTGTGTTGATTCTTCTAGCATGCACAGTTGTTGTCCTTGTAGCTTGTAGTACATAAAAAACTATCATCACTATGTCACATGGAAAGAACCTACTGTTACCCTAGTAGTCCCATTTCTAGCCACATCTCAGATGGTACAAATGTTGTGACCTACTGTAGCATCTGTTGCATTTAAATAATGTGTAAGTTAAAATGTGTAGACAATTTATAAACTCTTTAAATTCCTTCCTGACAATCTGTCAGTCATGCAGCCCACTTCATGCTGCCAGCAGCCAGGAGTGTGAGTTGAGAAAATGTACTTTAATACCATGTTTTTAACTGAAAACACAACATCTCAAAGCTTGCACAGTTGCTAACATTTGCAGCCAAGTACACACTGTTGCCTTTAAGAGGCCTGTTGCAGTCAGCCAACATGGGAAAGTGATTGTTCCCCCCTTAACAGGACAATTCATTTTGGTATCGTTTGATGTGTTGAGCGGTGTTGCAGAGCAGAGATTACTGCACATCTACTCTAGTGCCAACTTACTCTTACAGTGTATGCATATATATATATATATATATATATATATATATATATATATATATATATATATATATATACATATATATATATATATATATATATATATATATATATATATATATATATATATATATATATATATATATATATATATGTCTGTGTGTGTGTTTGTGTAGAGAGAGAGAGAGAGAGAGAGAGATGGAAGTAGGAAAGGAGAGCATAAGGGATGGAGAGACAGAAACAGAGAGTGAGAGAGAGGTACAAGTCAGTATTTCATGGATGGCTGTGTTGCTATGGGAACAAGATGTGGGCTCCCTATTCCCAAAAAGTGTCCTCCTTCCTTCCTCCTTTCCTTCCCACATTCCTTTTCTCCATCTCTGATCACTTCATTTCTCTTTTCTTCACAGAATCCACAGCATCTCTCACCTCTTCCCTTTCCCTGATCACAACCCACCATGTCTCTTCTCATCACTCTCAATCTTTCATCTTCTGTCATCCATTTATTTTTACACCCACTCAGTCATCACTTTCTCTCTCTCTCTCTCTCTCTCTCTCTCTCTCTCTCTCACTCTCTCATCTATTCTCTCTCTGCTCATTTTCACTCTTTGCCATTTCCTTTCTTTTTGTCTTCCTCTTTTTCCCTGTCTCTGTGATCGCTCTGTCTCTTTAACACTCACTTATATTCTATTCTTTTCTCGGTTGTCATGGCAATAGGCTGGGGGCGTGAGGGAGCGAGTGCGAGCAAGCGAGCGGGAGTGGGTGTTTCGGAAGTGACATCTCTTGGGCAGTAACCTTGTTTCCTGTGTGGTGGAGTTGGGGGCGGATTGAAGGTGCTAGCAGCGCAGCAACACTGACACCGTGTGGACGCTTTGGGTGAGCAATGGGGGACCTGGAACGCACCATGCGAGAGCTGTGTGAATGATCAGATAGGTGAGAATACTCTCCCTGCATTTCTCCCACTCTTTTCTCCCTCTGTCACACACATGGGCACATGTGTACACTGATTACCCTCATTCCCCCTGCTTCACATCTCTCTCTTTTCAAGGTTGAAGGAGAATCACTGTAGCTGAAATTTAAATGAAATCTGAATTGTTGGCTGAATATAAACAGTAGGTTGACTCTATGGTATGCATGTATGTTTACACAGATACAACACTAATCCATAGTCATAGAGGTATTTCTTTGAATCAGTGTGACAGCTGAAGAAGTAAGTTCTCTTTATGGTTACCATGATTTTTTTCTTTTATTTAAGGAGCCTGTAGTATCAGCTCCAGTTACACAGTAAAGTGGTAGTGGTGTACCACAGGTTTTGGCAAAGATAGGGTGGGCATCAGGTCACTGTTAGTATACTTTTATTGTAGTACAGTATATGGATTTTAAATAATTGGTTTGGACATTTTCGCTCACACTTTTTGCTCAGTTTTGTTCTCCAAAATCTCCTATCCCTTGTTGTTGTGGGTATCTATCAGTACCCCATATCATCACTTAATATACTAGCACATTCAGGAGTCCAATGCTTTATGATCCAGCCCATTAAAACATCTTTTTTCTACTATGCATATTAAGCCTGGAAATGTAAAAAAACTGTATGAGACCTACTAGTGTTGTTTTGTTTTGTACACTGGAGGCTATGCAGGTAAAGTGACACACAACAATGACTTAGGGAGGAGTTGGGATCGAACCACCGACCTTCCAGTTATTGGACAACCCTGCTATACCACTGAGCCTCTGCTGCCCATGCAATTACCCTCTGTTTCTCCTTTGCAGCATACAACAGTAAGTGAGGGGCATGACCAGTGTGCTTATTTAGCAAGATGCCTAAAACTTCTAGGCTTCTGAGATCCCGCTGATGACACATAACCCCCCTCGACTGAGCACTAACAGCAACCTCACGGCACATCAGACTCTCATCAGTCACTGTAATGACATGTGCATTATAAGTTGCTTTCTTGGTAGAAAGTAAGACGCTTTGCCTTGCTATGCTAGCAGGAATATATCATCTGCTCTGGGCAACCAGTGGATATTGCAAGCTTTATTTTTAGCACTGTTTTGGAGCTCACTGATGTGTATAAAGCAACATTCGTCTGTTGGGTTCCAGTACTGACAATACTGACCAAGGCTGACCAGTCATCTGATCGGTGCATGGCACTCTTTTTGCAAAATGCTAAGGAGGACAGAAAAGGGAAAAGGGCCAACAGAGATGGAACAAAGGCAGAGCATGGGATGTAGCTTATATTCACAGAGAGCATGAATATGAATGAATGAATGAATGAAAGACATGTAGCAGAGCAAACTGAGAAACGGAGAAAAAAAATAGCATCTCAGCATTTTGCTTGCATCATTGCCTGTTCCATATTGTTACAGTATATTCATGCAACCTAGAGCTGTGTCTGTGCATCTTTACAAACAGTGTGCTTCACAGGCCCTTGATATGCGGTCATGGAGGTAGCGAGGTAGGCCCACAGTAGAGTAGTGTAGACTGGACTGGGGATGACTCACACAGCTATCCTCCAGTGTTTATCTCAGCATTACAACTTTGCTCTGTACAGGTGCAAATTTTGAATTAGGCTCAGTTGCTGCTTGTTAAAAAGGTAGAGCATGTGACACACACTGGTGCATTTCTTTCTTAATCCTTATTATAAGTGATTTATAGTGCACTTACTCAGCATCTATGAGGTTTGTGTCTGCAGTTTAGTTTAAAGCATCTAAATGGTACAATAGAGGACAATGTTTTCCTGAGCCTTCATATGTATATATATAAATATATAAACCAACCTCCTGAGAAACATAGCAGCCCAGAGCATATTGACAGAGTACAAGTTTTGAATTATGAGATCACGGTTAGTAATTATTATTGTTATAATTTAAAACACAAACATGATTACTGTTGCCGATCCTTATTGTGACATGATCTGATAGAAGTTACTTTTGTGTGTGTCAAAGTATTTAAAAGACAGCAGTAATTAAGATAAAAAGATGCTGAAGTGGAGCTGTAATCAGATGCCAGTAGAACGTTTTCTTTGCAGAATTGCAGATATGTTGGATTTACTACCCTTTCTCTTAAGTGAAATCATTTTGTGTGTATGATTAAATTAATGTTACACTACACTGTGCGGTTTTGCTAGTTTTGTTGTGCGTTGGTAACAACTCATGTTGTCATGTAACAATTCACCTAGATGCCTACTTAAACAAAAAAAGCAGGAATTTTGGTACAAAATGGACGGATGGATGGATGGATGGACGGACGGATGGATGGACGGATGGATGGACGGATGGATGGATGGATGGATGGATGGATGGATGGGGAGTTTGACAGAAATGTACCTTTTTTCCTCAAACCATTTTTAACTGTTGTTAACTGTTTAACTGTTTTAACTGTTTCGTTTAACTAAAAATGATCCCTTACAATGTGGCTTGTCATGAAGCCACACATGGTACATGTTTAATATCCCTACATTACTTGATCTTTTTTGTCTTAGTAGAAATGAAAGGACTCAGGATACACCACTATGCTGCTAAAGAGGCAGAGCTGTAAAAAAGACCTGACATACTGTAGTTGCAGGAAATGACAGTGTACTGTCTTGTTTCTTAACCATCTTTGCTGTAGCTTCATATTTGATGTCCAGAAAGCAGAATAAATCCTGAAATGTGACCAAATTCTATCTTAGAAAATGTTGCCTTTTAAAAATGCTTGCTGCAGAATTGTCACCGAGTTTATCTAGCTGCCTTTAAAAAACACCCAGCACATTTCGTTTTGTGTTTATACTATACTACTATTTGTGTAATTAATAACTTAATGAGCTTGACCTCATTACTACAAACAAAAAATGGCACCTGATACAGATGTTATGAAGATGTCCCCTAACTGATCTTCTCTTCCCTCTTCTCTCCCCCCCACCCCCAATTTCTAGATGCAAGGTGTGCCATTCCCCCTTGTTATCACCATCACCATCATCGCATCCACGCCCAGTCATTCCATACTCCCTACGACCAACCCACTCCCGAGCGCACCACCTACGACCACCCCTCTTACAGCCGCCCCTTGCACGAGCGCCCCAACTACGAGCGCATCACCTACAACCGGCCCTTATACGACCGTTCCCCCCTCGACTGCTGGAACCCCCGTGTTTGTGTAAATTCCAGAAATCAGCTCTACATGTTGGACCAGGAGGAGGTATTGTATGAGAAAACTTATAGTCTTTTGCATATGGTGTTTTAGAAATTATACAACAGTGCTACTGTCTGTTCAGCTGGGAAGATCTTGTTGTGTCCAGGAGATAAAATGATTGATTTCTATGTGACAAAATTAGGTAATGTGGTGCCAAACGTATTTCAGCTTGCCATCATTCAGTATTATGACATGCTGCAATAGGAGACATGCACTTGATCTTAAAGAACTGAATAGAGAGCCCAGCTCAATTAATCAGAGTCTCACCCCCGTCAAATTGTGTCAATGGGCAGCAGCTGCACGTGGATCTGAGGCTGTCACCTTGGTGATGGCAAACACTGGTGAATATTCATGACTGTCAGTCACCTCAGCAGAGCAGGTGTCCCTGTCCTTTTCACACACACATATAGTGTTTTATTTATTTCCATTCCTTAGAAGGCTTCAGTGGCTTTAGTGGCAAACAGCAATCTTAATTTACTTTTCTATAGCAGCCCATCTTGAACACATACCTCTTACCCTGGTTTCCTATTTGCTTCAGACTTAATCTATGTGGCTAATACTATTTATTGCCCCATCACTTTTATCTTGGCTTCTTCTTTCTTTCCTTTTATTGCTTGTTCGATCACATCTCTCTCTCTCTCTCTTTCTCTCTCTCTCTCATTCTATGTCTCTTTCTATCTCAGTCTCTCTCTCTCACTTGCTCGCTCTCTCTGCCTTTCCCCCTACCTCCAGATGGTCTCTGTCCATATTCATTGCTGCATCTGTCATTCACAATTTTTCTCTCTTTCCTCCTCTCACCCCTTTCTCTCGGTTACTCTCTCTTCCTCCTGCCTCTGGGACCTTCACCACACTATTCAATTTATTTATTTATATTAA
Source organism: Parambassis ranga (assembly GCF_900634625.1). Lineage (NCBI taxonomy): Eukaryota > Metazoa > Chordata > Actinopteri > Ambassidae > Parambassis > Parambassis ranga. The sequence goes on from NC_041036.1 coordinate 22,089,768, forward strand.
TAAATACTGACAATAGGGTTTGTTTCCTGAGTGCCACATTTTATACATCCTGGACAAAATATACTTCAAAAGGTTCAATAGGTTAGAAGGTATGTTGTTTGTTTAATTAGCCTAACTTGCAGAAAAATATTTAATGTGTTATGTATTTGTGGCCAACAAGGAAACATGCTGATTACTGGGTATGTTGCATTTTTAACCCCGATTTAAAAAATGAGATGATTTTATGTTATTAGTAATTTTTTATTAGTAATTTTTGTTTATTATCATTTCAAGAAAAGGCCTGAGTTACAATAGAGAGATATACTTTATTAATCCCTGAGGGAAACATGAAAAGTTGGCAAGAATCATCAATGGGACTATGAACAGTATGATGAGAACTTGGAATTTAGTTTGTAACCCAAACACATCATTAGAAATGGACCAGCCAATGGATCCAGCCAAAATACATTTTTTTTTGTAAAAAGTGGTTAAACTACACCTACTTTGTTGTGACCCACAGTTATGGGGTCAGGAGTCATGGGACCAAGTTGGGATACAATATGACAAAGCACTGCAGATTATAATTTCACCTCTGACAACTTTGCCATCAAATTTGATTGGCTGTAGCAGGCGAATGCTTCAAAATTCAGACAAAAGGTGTGAAGCTTATAGTCTGAAGATGACGTGTACCAAATTTCTGGACAACTGGACTAACTATGTGCTCACTAAAATTTTAGTTTAACTTTTGAAAAAATCCAAAATTGCAAATGACATTAATGCACATCCAACTTTGAGCAGTTTGTGGCATTACAGTGTGGGTGGTGCTGACATGATCATGGTGCTGATCTAAATCCGTGTGCCAAAGTTCACAACTTTCAGAGAGTTCTATGGGCTGCCATAGACATCCCATGAAAATAACTGCTGCCAGTCAATCCCTCTGGTTGCCTCGCAGCGTTGCTGCTTGGCCACCAATTAGTCATAGCCTCTCTTCCCTCTTGGGCCAGTTTTACCACGTAGACCAGAGGTCTGTTACAGCTTTTGCAACAAGCAAAATCCAGCCCTTTGCCTTCTAACATGTCAGTAGTTTGGACTCTGTCTTAAACCCTATTTTGAACCCTAGCTGTTGACTCCTCCGCCCTTTCTCTGCTCCTCCACTCTGACTAGAGGTTAATCACTCCTGCTCAAGACAAAATCAATCCTGCTTTGATTTGATTTTTTTTTGTTTTGTCCGTTACTTCAACAAAACATCAGATTACAACATAAAGGAGTTATTTAAAGGTGATTATGAATTAAGTAAGCTACTCATAACTGTGACATTTGAGATGTTTTTAGTTCCATTTTCATCACTCCCACATCTATGAACCAACTGCTCTCCTTCCTTCAGTCCTGTTGGGGGAGTGTGAGGATTGACAGTGATAGCTGCCTGTCATTCTGTCCACTTCCTCCTCCTCCTTAGTCATATCACATTAATCTGATGTGGCAGATTTTCATAGTACTGCCATGTATCAGTGCTGTCCATTCCAGTTATGCACCGATTGCAACTGTGTTGCACAAGACAAACTGATGGGGGCACAAGCCTCAGTCAGCCTGCAAGCAGAGAAATATCAACAAAATAAATTCGATGTTATGCAGAAATGCCAAATCTATTGTTTTGTGCTACATCTCTGTTTTTAGTGTTTGTACTTGCAGCAGCAGAACTTCTTTGACTTTAGCCTGTATCTACTGTTGTCATAGTGCATAAACAGCAGCTCATAGGTAGATAGTGTGTTTGTTCACAGCCCTGCAGAACACAATCAGGTGGTTGTTGTGTGGGAGTTGGAGAGCTTAATTATGTAATAAATGTGGGTGGCAGTGACACACAGCAGGCAAATGACAGGCTGATTCTTTTGGTAAAATGGCTGACATGAGCTGACCCCCCAGTGGTTTGAAAGAGTTAAGGAAGCAATCTATGTTAAATCGGAAAAACCTCTTAACAGGTGGTGGGCTCAGACATCATCTTTCTAACATGTACAATGCAGAGTTTTACTCCAAGTCACATGTGCCCAGTAGGATGGCCCTGAGGTTCAACTACAGGCCGAATTGTCCGATCCAGTACACTGGCATAGACTATAGTTGGAACACACCCTCCAATCCATCTTCTTGAAAAAAGGGACAGCAACTGCAACTAAAATGCACTTTAAAAACAACAAAAAAGTTGCTACAAAAAAACTTAACATCTTAAAGAAAACAACAAATTAAAGAATATATTAAAACAAAATGTAAAATATAATAAAATATAATCAGGTCAAAATATAAACATCTCATGTTTTGCCAAAACAATCCGAACAAGTGCATTTTAAAAAGGGATTTAAAAACAGGTACAGAAAGCCTGTCTAATATACAATAGTACAAGGTCATGCCACCGCAAAGGCCCAGTCCCCCTCTGAGCTTCCGATTGTGCACACTCAGGAGGAGCTGATCAGCCGACCTGAGAGACTGAGAAGGGATGGAGGAGCTCAGAGAGGTACAGCGGGGCACTGAAAGATAAACACTGAAAGTTTGACCTTTCAAATAGGACCTGAACCAGTCAAGAACAACCTGTTATGCCACACAAACATTGAAATCAGACTGCTCATACAAATCTTGCAGACAAATGTCAATGTGTGTACATTTCGTTGTAAAAGCCACAAAAACAGTTCTTTTCCTCTGAGAAGCAGAGGTGGACATGGCATTTGCTGCAAAGAGTGTTGGGGGTTAAATCCAGTAGAACAAGGACCACACAGTCACCGGGATCACATGCTCCTGATTCAGTGCTGTGCATCATTTTAAAACCATGTTGGAATGTAAATTGTAAAAGTCAGTTTAAAGACTGGCCTGAAGTTTGCAAGAATATTTGTATCCACATTTCAAATTTTCTAGATGAGTGAATATCCGGACACGGCAGGCGGAACGTGTTAATACTGTAGTGTGTATGTTTTCGACTCATTTACGCCAGTAAACAGTTTAATCTTTAGGTTAGCTAAAATGGTAAAGGGCTCCACACCGAACTATAGGCTATGGGAAAACAAAGCGGGCTTGCCGCCCTTGTTCACCCTTACGTGTGTGTCTTTGCTGTCCCAGTCATACTTATTAGTATGCTTTAAGGAATTGTGTGTTAGCAGCTGCAGAAGCCTGATCTATACTTCTCCATCATGTCAACACTCGACCATTTTGCATAGAATCAGTTTGTATATACTTGTATATACTCAGTGCTGACATTATCAGACAGGTGATAATTTCACTTGTTTATTACTGAGGTTGTAGTGGGTGGTGGTGTACTGGAGTGCATTATTTAGATACATGAGAGGGGAAAATATTAGGAACACACTGTAAACAAAAACTAAGACAAATGTAGCAAAAGTGAAAATCTATAGCAGAGCTGATACATTGGATTGCATAATTAGATTAACATATTCCTAATAAAGGTCTTGTATATACAATTACCCTGCTCAAAAAAATAAAGGGAACACAATGTAACTCCAAGTCAATCACACTTCTGTGTAATCAACCTGTCCAGTTAGGATCAACACTGATGGTGAATCAGTTTCAGCTGCTGTTGTTGAGAGGCAGTGATCAAGACAGCCCTATAAAGGTGAGGTTCTGCAGGTGCTGACCACAGACCATTTCTCTGCTCTCATCCTTTCTGACTGATGTTTGATCACTTTTGCATTTTGTCAGTGCTCTCACCCCTAGAGGTAGCATGAGGCATGTCTACAACCCACACAAGCTGCTCAGGTAGTGCAGCTCATCCAGGATGAAACATCAATGAGAGCTGTGGCAAGAAGTTTGCTGTGTCTGTCAGCACAGTGTCCAAAGCATGGAGGAGATACCAGGAGACAGGCCAGTACACCAGGAGATGTGGAGCAGTGATGATTTTGTCAACGATAACTTTAACGAAAACTTTTCGTTGACGACCTTTTATTCTGTCACTAATTTGTGACGAGAATGTAAATTTAGGAAGTTTTGACAACGCAAATTAAAATGAAGTCTCTGCTCATTGTGAACTGACGAGTAAATAATATAATAATATATGGAAAATCTGGGTTACAACCATCCTCCCTGCAGCGATTGCTTTACTTTTTTAACCAAGTACTCATCTTAACTCAGATGTAAACTGTCTATCCTTCTGATTGGATGACCTCCCATCCTGTGGCGGAGCTCATCCAGTTATGTACGCTATAAGCGACAGGCGTCATGATGAGCAGATCTTAACCCGTGGCTGTGATTTGACAAGTGGAGAGAGGATTTATGGACACAGCTCTGTTACCTTCCAGCCGAACGACACACCTGAGGGCCCCCACCCTGTTGTTAACCGTTCCTGTTCTGCTTCCTAACCGTGGTCGGGGACACAGCGGAGATCTTAACTCCACATTAATAATGGGCCGTCATTACTAAAGAGAATGGGCCTTTATTTTTGGACTGCACCATAAATAAACACACAAACGTTCTCTATCTGCTCCGGTGGCTGTGACGTTCATTCACTGTCCCCATACGTACACACAAACACACCGCTCCCGCGGGCTCGTTCACAGCAACGCACCACCGCCGTGCGCACACTCACTCACACACGTTCACACACTGAGCTGCCTGGACTATACATCAGAGCTAGACATCCCGCAGCACTCTAATAGGATGAAGAACTTGAGAGGAATATGGTTATATATTGCACTTTTTCTATCAGGCCTTAGACATTTATTGACAATGACTATACATAGTTAGGTACGTTTACAATGAAGTGTTTACCACCAAATTATTTAGAAAATCTATTACAGTGTAACAAACTGTCAAATCACTTAAAAAGACTAAATTAGGACTAAAACTAAAACTGATTTTACACTGACTAAATTTGAACTAAAACTAAACTAAACTGAAAGACAAAAATGTGACTTCAACTAAATCTTCATCTAGTCTGAAAAACTGAAAATTAGGAATTCAAGGCCGAAAACTGTGTACTAACCTTGCTAAAATCAAGGCATTGCAAATGCACAACTTAATATGAATGTTTCAATGAATAAAGCAATTACAAAATCATGAAAATATTTATTTAAATAAAATAATTTAGCTTGACCCCACTCATGTGTGTTATTTAAATAGGGCCAGTGCATAAACATTTTTGCCAAATTAAAAAAAAGGTCTAGCAGAAAAATAAATCTGAATCTGTCACATATATAGCAAATCAGAACAGCATAGCCTGTCTATGATTTAAAGCACTCTACTGCAGGATCTGACTGAACATGCGGCCTGGATCATTTCTTGTGCTCGCTGCTTTATTCCCACATCTAAGTATGATCTTTATAACACGGATCAAAACCGTCGCGATGAAGTGCAGAGAATCCGAGTAGATCTCAGTGAAACGTGTGCTGACAGACTACGAGTGTAGTTTTCATCCCGCGGTCCGTCTCAACCTCTTTGCTTAGAAGACGCTTTAGTGCTGCCTTTAAAAGAATTACGTCAGCTGCAGATGCATCAGAGGAGCTGATCTCCTTAGTTAGCTGCTCAAATGGAGCAAGAAAGGACACCACAGCCAAGCCTGTGCTGGTTGCGTCATCACAACATCCCGTTTCAGCTGAGTTGTTTCGGTGAAAAAAGTGAAAATTTTTGAAAGTTTTTGGTTGTCGAAAATTCGGTGCATCCCTAGTATATTATGAAATATAATATGATATGAGTAATCGTGATTTCCTGCGGATTTTAACAGGTTGTTAAACATCTATTTTACCTACAGAAGTAAACACTTAACTCAATATCTATTTCAGAGATAGATTCAACAAAAACTCTTTTTTTTTTTTTAAAATGGTGACATACAGAAACTAATTCCAAGTGAAACAACAGTTTTGTCAACCATACTGGTGGCACTACACTAACAGATTATACAAAGCGTCCATATCTGCCGCCTTCTCTCATTTACAGAGACAAAAGACTGGCAAATCTCCCTCCACCTGAGTTTTCCCCATCGTCACTCACCTCAGCAATATAACTTTCTCCACTGGCCCTACATGATGGCCCTGCCTCTGACTCTCTCTCAGTATCAACCTCAAATATAGATGGAGATAGATTGTGCTTTACTTTTCAACTAACAACCAATACAAGTGAGCTTTAAATATATATATCATCAATGAAATAACATCAGCATATTGATTTAACACAGTGGTCTTCTCATCATCTGAGTTTCAAAAAGTTGTTGGACCATGAACCAAACTCTGCTTAATGCAGATAATACAGAAACACTAAAAATACTAACTTACAAAAAAAATGCATGTCTTTATTTTTATTTGCTTATAAAACTGCTTAATTCACAACAAACCTTGTGGATGTGTTTATAATGGTGCACTGCCTTATCTGTTACATCAGTGTTTCCCTGTTCATATAATGCACCACTGTGTCCTGACGGTCCATCACATGTATTTTATTCTTGCTGATAAGACGAGCAGGTGGCGATGTGCACTGGCTAGGCGAGGCTGATGCTAGTAGGCTAACAAACAAACAATAACTTTCTGTGTCTTTGTTAGGAATCTCCTCATGTCCATTGTGTCTAGGGAGAGAGCAGAAAAGGCAAACAACATGTCGTCAGACAAATAATACCGTCTACTGTAACTGAAAGTAAAAAGTAGCTTCCTTCCAACTTTTCTAAGTTGATTTAACATCAACTTAACGTCACCTAGGGCTGTGTAAAAAACAGTAAGGCTTTAGCATGAGTTGGACTTTGTGGGATGACAACGGCACTGACGTTACCTCCTCCAGCTTTGACCAGCACTGATGGTTCTCTTTGCGGTTGCTTATGCTCGCTCGAAGAAAGCCACTGGCTTCATTAGGTCCATTACTATAGTAACGGTATTGTAGCGTGGAGTGGATTTCTGCGGTCAGGTTATTCTCATATGAATCAAGTGGAACAGATTTTTTCACGAGCAATCGAAACCGCGTTAGATGGAGTTTCCTAAAGGGGGGGGGGGGTGCAAATGGGTCATTTTAAAATGTGCGGGGGGACACATCCCCCTTTAATAAAATGGTAGCTACGCCTATGCCTGAAACTTTATCAAGTTATAACGAGATAAGATGCTATAACATTAATGTGAGTGTGGGAGCTCTGTAGCAGGAGGGACAGAGAGAGAGTGGGTGTGTCACTTGAGGAAGACCAGGGGAGGGAGGGCTTGATCTGCGGCAGGTGTTTGGTGATTACTCTCTGCCTTTCTTTTGTCTGCAGTAGGAGGCTGGAGGGAGAAAGGAGAGCAGACAAAGACAGCAGAGAGAGAAAAGAGAGGAGAAGGACTCGGCTGGCAGTACCGAGTTTTCTTTAGCAGACTTGTTGCTCATGCCGCAGGCATGCCTTTTGTGTTGGTGGTGGGAAATAAAGCCGAACAGTTATACTCTCACTCCGGAGTCCTGCCTGTTCTGTCCCAGGAAGAGCCCAGTAGCACAGAACTGCTAAACTGGCGCCCAACGTGGGGCTCAAGGGAAGATGTCAGAGCAGCAGCAGGAACAGCCCTCACAACCAGTGGTCACCCTGGCGAGAGGCAGGCCAGTGTACTGGAGGCCCTGCTGCACCAGCGAGCCACCCCTGTGTCCCCCACTTCACCGCCATTGGCAGGAATCTCCCTCCAAAAAATGACAGCAGCTGATGACCCCCAGTGCTTCATGGACATGTGCGAGGCCACTGCAGAGGCCTGTGGCTGGCCGGAGACAGAGTGGGCTGTGAGACTGCTGTCCCTCTTGTCAGGGGAGGCTCAGACTGTGGCGCTCAGCCTGCCCCCAGCAGCCAGAGGCCGGTTCCAGGATGTCAAGAGGGCTGTATTAGACCTCTTGGGCTACTCCCCCAAAGAGCACCGGCGATGGTTCCGGAGTGCTAGGCTGGCCCCCACTGACCGCCCCTTTGCCTTCGCCCAGCAGTTAAAGGACACAGCCACACAGTGGCTGCAGCTTGGCGATACAGCTGGAGAAGGGAGGAGGGAGGGGGAGTGCAAGGGCCATCTAATCCAACCATGTCACGGCCAATCCCAGCTCCCCGCAGGAAGACGCTCCCCCCTCTGACGCCTCGCACGTCGGCCCTTCCCCTACCACCCCCAAATTTATATCCCATCCCGGCCCCTAACCCTCAGGCAGCAGGACAGGGGTGCTGGAGGTGCGGGCAACCGGGACACTTCCGGAGCGAGTGCCCACTTATGGAGGTGGGACAGACAGTCCGGGTAATTGACCCTCTGGCCCCCTCCCATGGTCCAGGAGGGACATACACAGTTCCGGGAAGGTTCCAGAGAAGTTTTACACCAGGCTATGGTTGACTCTGGCTTCACCCAGTCCATGGTCCACCAGAGCCTGGTACGACCCGGGGCAGAGGGGGAGGCACAATGGGTTGATATCAGATGTGTACCCGGAGATATTCACCGGTACCCTACGGTATCACTCAAAATTAGTCACCAGGGAGCGAAGCATAGAGTCAAAATGGCGGTCAGTCCCCGCCTATCGCACCCCCTGATTTTGGGCACAGATTGGCCAGGTTTTCATAATCTGGTAGGGCAAGTTGCAGGAAGTGTGATGTGTGTGCTATTGACGGGGGGGATGTTAGCGCCGACACAGCGAGGGGGGAGGGGGAGCCACAGGTGCCTTCCCAAGAGGCCCCATGGGTTCCGGATTTGCACGCCATGGAAGATTTTCCCCTCAAACAATCTCGGGATGACACTCTTCACACAGCCTTTGACCACATAGTAAAGGTCAATGGTCAGCTGGTAGACCCTGACGGCACAAACGTATCCCCATTTCTCACTAGTTGAGGATAGGCTATACAGGTTTACTTGGGACGCCCAAACCAGGGTGGAAGTTCCCCAGCTGCTGGTACCAAAATCCCGCCAGGACATGATCTTTCAGATTGCTCATTACAACCCAATGGCTGGACATTTGGGCTACGATAAAACACTGAACCGAATAATGATGCGATTCTATTGGCCACGTATCCGGGGGAATGTGCGACGGTGGTGTGCAGGCTGCACAGAGTGTCAATTGGTAAATGACCCAGCAATACCAAAAGCGCCGTTACGTCCATTGCCCCTAATAGAAGCCCTGTTTGAACGCATTGGCCCGTAGCGCGCGGGGGTATCGCTTTGTGTTGGTCCTGGTGGATTATGCCACACGCTATCCCGAGGCCATGCCTCATTTTGCCTCATTTCGGCAAAAAGTGTGGCACAAGCCGTTCCAGGTAATCTCCCGGGTCAGAATCCCGAAGGAGATCTTAACGGACCAGGGCACCTCATTTATGTCTCGGACAATGAGGGAGCTGTATGAATTACTGGGCATTAAGTCAATTCGGACAAGTGTGTATCACCCCCAAACAGACGGCCTTGTTGAACGGCTGAATAAAACCCTAAAGTCGATGATCCGTAAATTCATACGCGATGACGAGCGAAACTGGGATAAATGGCTTGATCCATTATTGTTCGCTGTTTGGGAGGTTCCCAGGCCTCCACCGGATTTTCCCTGTTCGAGTTACTATTCGGTCGGAAGCCGCGGGGGGCACTGGACCTACTTAAAGAACGCTGGGAAGAGGGTCCAAGCACGAGAAAAAATGAGATACAATATGTCCTGGACCTGAGATCAAAATTCCACACATTAGGACAGATGTCACCGGAGAATTTGATCCAGGCCCAGGAATGGCAACAGCGCCTGTACAACAGAGGTACCCAGCTGAGGGAATTCAGGCCCGGGGAAAAAGTACTAGTACTGCTCCCCTCTTCTAGCTCTAAACTTCTCGCCAAATGGCAGGGGCCCTTCGTTATTACCCGGAAAGTTGGGGAGGTGGACTACAAGGTGGAACGCACAGATAGGGGTGGGGCAAGGTAAATCTATCACCTCAATCTCCTGAAGGCATGGAGAGAGACAGAATAGGTCTCTTTGGTTTCTGCAGTAGGTGATAAGGATGAACTGGGGCCAGAGGTGCCTAAATCTACTAACCCAGCCTCACTCCCTTGCGACAGCCAACTTTCTCCAACCCAGCGAGCTGACGTGGCTAGGTTGCAGCAGCATTTCACTGATGTGTTCTCCCCACTCCCTGGTTGTACCACCCTCCTACAACATCATACCAAGGGTCACAGTACGGTCACGACCCTATCGCTTAGCCGAGCACAAACAAGAGGTGGTTAAGAAGGAATTAACAGCTATGCTAACGATGGGAGTAATAGAGCGTGTGGTGTAGCCCCATTGTTCTTGTAGGAAAAAAAGATGGGACTATACGGTTCTGTGTAGATTACCGCAAGGTAAATGAGGTCTCACAGTTCGATGCCTACCCTATGCCCCGAGTTGAGGAGCTTCTGGACCGGCTGGGTACTGCGTCTTACTTCACAACTCTGGACTTGACCAAAGGCTACTGGCAAATTCCATTATCTGCAACATCAAAAGAAAAAACAGCTTTCGCAACCCCATATGGTTTATACCAGTTCGTCACACACCCTTTTGGATTATTCGGGGCCCCAGCCACTTTCCAACGCCTCATGGACCAGGTGCTGTGTCCGCATGCTGGGTATGCAGCTGCCTATCTAGATGACGTCATCATCCACAGCGACAGCTGGGAAGAGCACATGCGGCAGGTAGCCGCCGTGCTAGAATCTCTGAGGCAAGCTGGACTCACTGCCAACTCAAGTAAGTGTGTGGTTGGACGAACGCAAGTGCAGTACCTTGGATACCACTTGGGGGGTGGACAAGTACGACCCCAGATAGACAAGACGGCGGCAATCGCAGCCTGCCCACCGCCGGAGACAAAAAAGGAGGCGAGACAGTTCCTAGGACTGGCGGGGTACTATCGGCGATTCGTCCACGGTTTCGCCGACTTGACTAGTCCCCTTGTGGACCTGACCCGAAAGAACGCCTCAGATCCCGTCCGGTGGTCCGAACCATGTCAAAAATCCTTTGAGAGAGTCAAACAGGCCCTCTGTGGCAAACCGCTGCTATACACCCCTAACTTCTCCCTCCCCTTCCTTCTGAAGCCTGACGCTTCAAACAGGGGGCTGGGGGCGGTCTTGTCCCAGCAGGTGCGAGGGATAGACCGACCCATGTTATATATTAGCCGTAAACTGTCGGACAGAGAAACCAGATACAGCACAGTGGAAAAGGAGTGCCTGGCTATCCGGTGGATACCCTACGCTACTACCTCCTTGGACGGCCTTTTGCCCTCTGTCCGGACCATGCCCCACTTCAATGGCTCCACCGCATGAAAGACACCAACCACAGAATCACCCGCTGGCTTTACAACCTTTTAAGTTTAAAGTGGTCCCAGATGGCAGTGGCTGACTTCCCCGGCCTGGGTCAGGCGGTGGGGGTGTGTGGGAGCTCTGTAGCAGGAGGGACAGAGAGAGAGTGGGTGTGTCACTTGAGGAAGACCAGGGGAGGGAGGGCTTGATCTGCGGCAGGTGTTGGGTGTTTTGTGATTACTCTCTGTCTTTCTTTTGTCTGCAGTAGGAGGCTGGAGGGAGAAAGGAGAGCAGACAAAGACAGCAGAGAGAGAAAGGAGAGGAGAAGGACTGGCAGTACTGAGTTTTCTTTAGCAGACTTGTTGCTCATGCTGCTGAAACTGCCCGGCGGGCATGCCTTTTGTGTTGGTGGTGGGAAATAAAGCCGAACAGTTATACTCTCACTCTGGAGTCCTGCCTGTTCTGTCCCAGGAAGAGCCCAGTAGCACAGAACTGCTACAGTGAGATTGTCAGGGTTCGTCAGGAGGAGGACACAAATGCAGAGGCACGGGGCGGTTTAAGAGTTCAACAAAAGGTCTTTATTCAAAGACAGGAGGGCAAAAACACAAAACTAACACTATCACACTTCATGTGGCAAAACTCCAAAGGCAAAAAGCAAAGTCTCATAACAAAGAATCACGGCAGGTTAAAAAATCGTAGCATGACAAAATTACCTAGGCTTGATGACGAGACAAACTGGCAGAGAGTGCAGGGAAGACAAAGACTAAATACACAAGGGCCAGGGAAGACAACAAGACACAGGTGACACACATGAGGGCAGGGCAGGTAATCAAACAAGGAGGGAAACCACAGGAAGTAGAACTCAAGACAATACACAAGGTGGACAGGACTATCAAAATAAAACAGGAAGCACAAGACACAAGAACTAAACAATACCCCAGAGAAACAAAACACTAGAACTACAGGAAAATAACAATAACTAAACACAAATTAAACTAAAAACCCAAAACAAGAAAACAAAACCAGAAATAAACACCAGGTCGTGACAGAGATAAGGTTTCACATTATACCAAGATATATTTTGTTGTTGTAATAAAAAATAAACTGTTTATAACTAACCAATTCACTGCTCACTCATATCGGAACATATTTTTTTGTATTTAATTACTCTTAACTACTATTCAACTATGTATTCTCGCTGTTTTATAATTATTTTATGTTAAAGAAGGACATTTATGTAGTGTTGTTCCCTGTTCCTTGATAAATGATCAATTATTTTGCGTCTTCATGAAGTTGATTTTGGGTTGCCATGGAACAGTTAGTAGTGAGAAGGTGGCATATCTCCTCAAAAGCTATCTAAAATGAGTGTAAAAATGATTAGAGTGTTCACCGATGAGAGGAGCATTTATTCATTTTGTGTATTTTGTTGTGACCTGTTGTGCAGGCCAGGTATTTTCCCTACCACCGGGGGAGTTGAGGACAGCTCAGCGACAGATCAGACCCTTGAATCCTTAGTTAGCTTCGAGACAGCGCACACCAACTGAAAGACGTTAAGTGAACATTAGATGGCGAGCGTACAAAAGGATATCTAACTGACTGAAACATCGCAAACAGGTCACTGTTACTGTTGACCAGAACAAACTGAACTGAACTCACTAAATCATACTGAACATAGATATTTGACAAATCCAATTGGACAGGGAAGAAAATGCAAGCTTGATTGCAGAAGCTGAAGCATTGCTTTGAATGCTTATTTGAACGATTGCTTTGAACTCTTTGAGAATATGAAATCTGCATGTAACAGCCGAATTAATCTGAATATTAGCTGAATCACTCATAAAACAGCTGAATTAATCTGAATATTAGCTGAAGCAGTCATAAAACAGCTGAATCACTCATAAAAGTAGCTGAATTAATCTGAACAGGAGCTGAATAATTGCTTTGAACAGCAGGTGAAATGTCTGATCTTGGAATAATAGCTGAGGCTTAGAGACTAAATGATTTTGATGTAGATATGTAGCAAACAGCTCCATAGCAATGAATATGGCACATATCATGCGTAATGATGGATAAAGACTACAAATATGGCTGCTTTGTATGCCAGTGCTGTGTGTCAGCCTGTCACCATGGTAACAGCCCTGCCTGCCTAATTAAGCCCTATTTAAGACACCTGTGTGGTTCTCCTTTTACTCCTCTCAGGCAGATCCCATGTATTTTAATGGGGGTTGCACCCTCCGAACAACGTCTCTTTTTGTCCAAACCAAAGACTTTAGACAAAAAATAAGAACACCGTCAGAATCACAAGAAATTGCTCTACAACTGGTACTATTTTTGATGATGGTGGCGAGTTAGAAAATATGGCAGCTCTGCTTCTCTGTTTTTGGTTTTACATTATGTCTTAATGGAAGAATGACCGGCACTCCCCCCGAACAGCTGGCTGTCAGGGCAAAACTGTTTGGTGTTGAGTATTAAGAGTGACACCATCAGAACCCAAACCATTTTTCCTTCGAACTGGTGGCCAAATTATCCCTGTCAGATAAAAGGTGCAGACATGGCAGCAGGATAGAAATGCAGAAACTGGTTTAATTTTTTTCCCTCCCACACTCTGAGCGATGACATCACCCACTCTGCCTTTGAAGTCTCCACGCAATACACACTAATGTTAAACTCAGAGGAGACCTCAAAACCACTTGGTATAAAACTGTTAACCATTTGAAAACTAGAAACAGCAGAACTCTGAAAAGTAATAGCTGAAAAGAGCAGAAGAAGCTGAACATTTTGATATATGAACGGTTTCTGTAGCTGAAAGTATGCAGGCGCTGAAAACTTTTAAAAGTTGAAGACTCTGAAGGGCTCTCTCATAGACTTCAATGTTAAATTAATTTTATAAAATGCTTAATATTTTAAAAACTATAAAGAGCTGAAAAAAACTAAAAGTTGACCCATCATGTCCTCAATAAGCTGAACATTTTGACATTTGAACGGTTTCAATAGCACAAAGTATGCCCAAGATACGCTGAGCCAAAAAGTGTACGGAAGAAAATATAATAATAAAAATAAAGAAGTAGAAGAACTAAAGTTTGATTGCTCTGCTATCAAACTAATAAAAACTAGAAAAAGCATTTCCTGAAGAAAATGCAAGTGTGATTGCAGAAGCTGAAGCATTGCTTTGAATGCTTATTTGAACGATTGCTTTGAACTCTTTGAGAATATGAAATCTGCATGTAACAGCTGAATTAATCTGAATATTAGCTGAATCACTCATAAAACAGCTGAATTAATCTGAATATTAGCTGAAGCAGTCATAAAAGTAGCTGAATTAATCTGAACAGGAGCTGAATAATTGCTTTGAACAGCAGGTGAATTGTCTGATCTTGGAATAATAGCTGAGGCTTAGGGAGACTAAATGATTTTGATGTAGATATGTAGCAAACAGCTCCATAGCAATGAATATGGCACATATCATGCGTAATGATGGATAAAGACTACAAATATGTCTGCTTTGTATGCCAGTTCTGTGTGTCAGCCTGTCACCATGGTAACAGCCCTGTCTGCCTAATTAAGCCCTATTTAAGACACCTGTGTGGTTCTCCTTTTACTCCTCTCAGGCAGATCCCGTGTATTTTAATGGGGGTTGCACCCTCCGAACCCTCCGATTGCTCTAAAGTTTGATTGCTCTGCAATCAAACTAATAATTAGGGGAGTGCCGGTCATTGAGTCAAGAGAAGTTGTTCGGAGGGTGGTTTTACATAGGGAATGCATTAGGAGGGGGAAAGAAAGAGCTGCAGTTAGGGGCAGCTGATAAACATTCCGGTTGCCATGGATGCAGGCAGGCAGGCAGGGCCGTTACCATGGTGACAGGCTGACACACTAGAAGCATACAAAGCAGCCATATTTGTAGTCTTTATCAGACTTTAAGCATTATATCTGTCATATTGATCATCCTTCAGCTGTATACTACTTTTCCACATTCAAATCACACAGCCTGTGCTTCTTATAGTCTTATGGTATTATTCCAGCCTCAGACCTTTCATATGGTATATTCACAGGCTATTCTTTAAGGTCATGACTTCATACTGTTCTTGTCTTCAGCTGTTTCTCTTTCATATCTTCATAATATTAAAACATTTTCTACTTTTCCAAATAAGAGCTTCATCTTTCTAAATTCTTAACTGTGTTTCAGCAAATTAAGTTCAGATTGCAGATTCTCCAGCAATTCAGAGCAATCGTTCACATCAGCGTTCAAAGCAATGCTTCAGCTGTGGCAATCAAACTTGCATTTTCTTCAGGAAATGCTTTTCTAGTTGTATTTATTTGTTCCAAAGATACAAAAATTTCTTTTAAAAGGTCAATATTGACATATATACCTTCTTACATGTAAACTGTGAAGTTGAAAAACCAGTGTTTAATTTGTCATCTATAACCTCACATTCTAAAAAATGTAAAATCAAAAAAGAGATCATGACAAAACGTATGGTAAGGATTTAGAATACATATACACATCTACTTCTTTGCAGATCTTCCTCTTCGGGTTTTTTGCTGTGTTTCAGCTGCAATGTCTTCAGCCCTGCTTGTGGTTTCTGCTTTGTCAGCAGTTGTACCACGGCTTGCTCTCTTGACTGGCTGAGCTTCAACAACATTTCCTGAGAGATCCTCCTCTTCAGTTTTATTGGAATCTTTTGACACATCTTTGCTCTCAGTGTCAACTTTGTCTCCAAGAGTTGTCTTCCTTCTAACTTGAACAGCCTTTACAGGTGTTTCTTTAGGAACGTTGAAGACATTCACGTCCATGTTCCACTTGACAGATTTTTTTGATGTTTTCGTGTCAGAGGGGTTTTCCTGCTCACTGGCCTCTTCTGTTGTGGGTTTTGCAGCTGCTGCCCGTCTCCCCCTTTTTGATGGCTTTTCTGGTTCCCACTCTAAAACCTGGACTGTGGATTCTGCATTGGTATCCTCAGGAGGAACTGCTGTCCCTCGACGTGCTTTTTTGTCTGGAACTGCTTGTGGGATTTCACTTCTCACAGTTTTTGCCCCTCTTGCTTTGCTCGGTTTAACAGCTGGAGCAATAGGCTCTGCAATTTCTGCTTCTTCAGCATCCAGCTCTTGTTTAGGATTTTCAGCAGTGACTTCAACTTCTTTAGTTAGTTGTTTTGTTTTCCTGCCTCTTGGTTTTGTCAGTGACATTGACCACCGGCACCTCAGTGGATTCAACAGGGACTATAATCCCAGTATCCCGTTTAATTTTGCGCCCCCCACGCCTGGGCTTTGCAGCCACAGTATCCTGTTCACTCACTGTTACTGGTTTTATGAGTGGAGTTTCTGCCGCCTCTGGAACAGCCATTTCATTAGGTTTGACTTCTGTCGGCTCTTCATGTTCTTGCTCAGCCTTTCCTTTTCTCCTTACTCTTTCAACAGGCTACCGGGATTGAGCAGTCTTGCCGTTGTCCATTTTTTCCTCTTCCCGTTTGGCATTTCTTCCCTTCTTAGCCCTGGTTGGAGGCTGGTTGTTGGACTCCACAGGAATACCTGTGCCTTCTGCTGCCACATCATTTTGTTCAGCCTTCACCTTCCTTCCTCTTCTGGGGTTTGCAACTATTTGCTGCTTAGGTTGAGCATTTGCCTCAAGATCATTGGCCGCTTTCTCTGGCTCTGCCTCTTCCTGCTCAACAGGTGGTTGTTTAGTTTTTCTCCCTCTAACTGGCTTCACAACACCATCTTCTGTTGGGAGTTTAGAATCAGATGTTTGTTTACTCGTTTCAGCAGCGTTTCAGTCAGTTGAGTTTCAACAGCAGGTTGTTTGGAGCTTTCCTTCGCATTTCTGGTTCTTGTTGTTTGTCTTGGAGCAGGTGGTACTGTACCTTCAGTCTTCTTCCCTCTTCTTCCTCTGACTGGAGCTGGGGCAACAGGGTCTTCTGCTGCCTCCGATTTATCCGCAGCTTCATTTGATCCCATCACTTTTCCTTTTCTGCCTCGAGCAGATTTCACAGCTGGCCTCATTTCTGTGACTTCTGTCTCTACAACCGGCACACATTCAATTTCAGGGTCCTGTGGAACAGTCTCCATGGCATTGATAGTTTGTTTTTACTGCTTCCACTTGGCAATTCCTCCAGCAAGATTTCATTTGTATCTATTGGTGCAGAGAGAGGTGCAGAGAGAAAACAAAGGCAAAAAAATTATTTCCATTCACAACAGATTGATAGTATTTAACTGCCAAATAGTCATTTAAAGATGGGTGACTCAAATGTCTTACAATTATTGAAGGAAAACTGTTACAGTCCAAAACACACATTTAGGTAACAAATATAACAAACCTTTTGGCTCTAGCATCTTCCCAGTTTCATGGAGAACCTCCTGGGGCATTTCAACCTCAACATCTGAGACTGTTTTAGCATTTCTTCCTCTTCTGGGCTTCTGAGCAACTTTAGATGGCTGAGGGTTGCTTTCTTCTGTTAGCTCAACGTTTTTGCTTTCAGTGGATTTTGCAGTTCTGCCCCTTGTTGTTAGTCTAAAAGCAGGTGGTGCTGCTGCTGCTTCAGCTGTCTTCCGTCTTCTGCCTCTGGCACGAGCAGGAATGGCAGGTACTCAAGTGGAGATAGCCAATGGAAACCTCCCAGAAACTGATATGCCTGCAACTGATCCTGGCCAAGAGAAGAAACCTGTTCGGGGCAGAAAGGCAAAGACAGTCTAAGCAGTCTAAAGCGGCTCCTCAGAAGGTTCTGGTGCTTCCTTTTTATCCGGAGCCGCTTTAGACTGCACTGTCTTTGCCTTTCTGCCCCGAACAGGTTTCTTCTCTTGGCCAGGATCAGTTGCAGGCATATCAGTTTCTGGGAGGTTTCCATTGGCTGTCTCCACTTGAGATACATTTTCATCAACTCTAACATCTTTGGATTGCACCAGTAGTACAACATCTTCAACAGAGTCCACAGACATTTGACCTTCATCCTGTTTAAAAAACAAACAAAAATAATTCAGACAATGAGCATTGACATAGACAAACTAGTTAAGTAAAAAATAGAATAAATAGAATCTTACACACTTCCCATCTGACAACAATCCAGTAATAAGGTAAATTTTGGGCCTTTATCAATTAAATGTTCCATTGTCCAGTACATAGAAGTCACATTCTAAGCCGAAATCTTTGTTTTGCATATAAATTAAATTGCTTTCTATAATGTGAAACAGTTGCCAAAACAGTCTTATTTGAAAATGAATATTGGTGCACATGCTTTATTTTTACCTTCTTTGTTTCCTGTTCCTTTGTAGAATCAGTCACAGGCTCCTCCATGAGCTCTTGAAGTCCCTCAAAGTCTTTTCCCCTAAGCCGTGGTGACTTCATGAGTCTCTTGAGCCCAAAGTTCTCCTCAACAGGTTCTCCTTTCTGTCTGGGAGTTCTCACCAGTCTTTTAACACCAACCATATCTTCGACAAGAGCACTCTTCTGTTTCGGTGTCTTCATTATTCTCTTGATACCCGAGCGACATACTTCTGGAAAACTCTTCTCTGTAATTTCAGATCCTTGCATGCGGACTGGTGTCACCAGAAGCTCCTGAATGCCACCCATACTCATATCAGCCTCTGGAGCTCTAGGAGTCTTCAGATGGTCCTTTGGAAGGTCTTCAATGGGTTCAGCCACCTGTTTCGGGGTCTCAAAAATTCTCTTTACTCCAGTCAGACATTCTTGTTGTTCAGGCTTCTGTTTAGGAGTTACCAGAAGTTGTCCACTGATGTCCTCTAATGGTTCAGTCTCATGTCTTGGTGTCTTCATGATCCTCTTCACTCCTGTGAGGCACTCCTTTTGTTCGGTTTTCTGCTTTGGGGTTATCAAAATTCTTCCCCTCAGGTCCTCCACGGGCTCGGCTTTCCGTCTAGGTGTCTTCATGATCCTCTTCACTCCTGTGAGGCACTCCTTTTGTTCAGTTTTCTGCTTTGGGGTTTTCAAAATTTTCCCCCTCAAATCCTCAAGTGGTTCAACCTTCTGTCGTGGTGTCTTCATGATCCTCTTGACTCCGGTGAGACATTCTGGTAGTTGTGGCTTCTGTTTAGGAGTTGTTACAGTTGTTGCCTTCAAATCAGCCCCCTGCTGTTCACTAGACTCAGATGGAATTTTCAACATAATATCACTCTCACTAACGAAGCTACACTCTTGATCAGCATTGAGAAGCCTTTGGACAGCCTCACTGCTGTATTTTCTGCCTTTTACTGCAGATGTAACACTCCACCATCATTTCACCTGCAAGGAAAGTCACAATTATTTTATGATTATTTAACAACCTAACAGGAATGATTTAAACAACATATACATATCTACCTGTCTCCTCTGGTGTGTTTAGCACTGATGGTTCAATCACAGATGTGCTCAGACATTCTGCTGGAGACTTTGTAGCACTGTTCATAGATCTCCTCTTCCTTTGATTTACAGGGGTTTTAAACATTTCAGAAATACCTGGAAATACAAAACTCAATATTAACAGTGATGAAAATCAAATCCAAGATACATTTTTTGGTGTTGGAAAAGTGGTAATCACCAGTCAAGTCCTCATCCATTTTCATGTTCTTTTTTAAGACAGCGGTATTAGTGACCAGTCTGGGAGCAGCGCTAGGTGGACATACAACCATCCGTTTTTGAGCTCTGCCCACAATGATGGTCACAGTTGAATCTGCATGCCCAGTGCTCATGTGGCTCTTAAGCTTTCTTGCAGGAGTCTGAGAGATTGAGAAAAGGCATTTCTTTTTTTATTTAGAAGCATCCTGGCATCAATACAATAACATGAGTAACAATGTGCAGATTTAGTAAAGCCTCCAAATGTCAACTGTTGTTCTCTAAAACTGTAGATGTTACTAAACCGTTTCAGTTACGCTCATACCTGTGGTTTGGATACAGCCTTCTTTTTGGTTGTTTTAACAGCCACTTTTTTAGCTGGAACAACCTGAGCTTTAGTTGTCCCAAATTTCACAATATCTGCCCAGGAATTTAAGACTGAAGGGAAACGTAAAAATAAATTACAATAAATTACTGACATAATAAGTTCAATGGCAGAATGACTTCCAGCTTTGCAGTATGTTACATACCTTTTTTTGATGCCCATGAAATCCCACTTCGTCTGTGCATTACTTTCACTGCACTCTTATTGACACTCTTGCGTGAGGTGCTTTTCATGCTCTTCCTCTTCAGAGGTATCTTGGGTGTAACTGTGAGTAAAGGCACTTGGTCTGCAGTCGCATCAACTTCAGCAATGGGAGAGGGTGTGCTGATGCGTGACACAGAGAAGCGTCCCTGCACAGTGGGTGTCTGAACACCTGAATCCAATGGGGTTTTGGCTGGCGTTGCAACAATTGCGGAAATATTTTTTTCAGAGGCAGGGCTCCTTTTGCCAGCAGGAGTCGAGGGCTTGGATTTGGGAGTTTTCTTTGCAGGAGACGGAGTCTTGGGAGTTTTCTTTGCAGGAGACGGAGTCTTGGGAGTTTTCTTTGCAGGAGACGGAGTCTTGGGAGTTTTCTTTGCAGGAGACGGAGTCTTGGGAGTTTTCTTTGCAGGAGACGGAGTCTTGGGAGTCTTCTTTGCAGGAGACGGAGGAGTCTTCTTTGTGGGAGAAGGAGGAGTCTTGGGAGTCTTCTTTGCGGGAGAAGGAGACTTGGGAGTCTTCTTTGCGGGAGAAGGAGACTTGGGAGTCTTCTTTGCGGGAGAAGGAGACTTGGGAGTCTTCTATGCGGGAGAAGGAGACTTGGGAGAAGAGGTTCTAGATTTTGGAGTCTTAGGAGAAGCACTTTTGGTAACTGATTTTTTGGGTGATGGAGTCCCCGTTTTGCTTTTTTGCTCAAGCTGTAAAACAACAACAACAACATTATGTGACATACATATGACATACAGAATCATGTATAGAAGTCAAGCAACTCAGTCTTACCTTTAGCAAGCCAATGACAGATGCTCGTCTGAGAAGTGACTGTTTGGGTTTGAGCAGCGACAGGCTTCTCCGTGGAGCGGCCCCCTTGCGTAACGGAGAATCTGGAGGCAGCCGCTTGTCAAACAACTCTGGGCTCAGGTAACCTCCAAAAGAAACTGGTTTCTTCTTCATCAGTGATGCAGGCAAGTCTGCTCCAAGTTCTCCGCTTTTGCGTTTCTTGGAGACTAAAAAAGGTAACATGACTTTGTATAAATATAACACAAAACTGTAACAGTCATGTACAGAATAATGCAAAATGGAAAATAAAAATTTAATGCAAAAACCTTTCTCAGCCTTCCCGGAGTTACTCGGTGACAGCGACTTGGGATGAGCTGCTTGTTGTTCCCCAGTGCATGCATCTTTGGCTGGCGTGGCTTCCTTACATCTCCTTCTCATAGGTGACTTAGGTGTCTGATTAGAAATGTGTTCAATAACGTCATGCACACTAAACTTTAGGGGAGTTGATGGTTTTCTCTGAGGTGAAGTTGCTTCATGCTTGGTAATATTTTCTGCTTCAGGCCTAGCCATCACAGCAGAGGGACTCTGGATGGACTTTCTCTGCTTCTTCACACACTGCGGAGTTTCAGCTCCAGTAAAGTCATTGTCGTTCTTAGGAATGCTTTTAACTTCTGTGGAGAAAGGTTTTCCAGCATTCTTTCTGACTGAGCCAGGTCTGGGAGTGCAACGTTTTGAGGACGGTGTCTGAGGCTGACCGGCAAAAGATTTCCAAGGGGTCTTGACTTCCAGAGATTTTTTGGCCATTTAATACAGGTCACTGAAGGGGGACATGGTCTTGTTTTGCAGCACACTACTATCCTCCTTTGGTTCCACTTCAATGTTTTTTCCAGGGATCGCTGGATGTTGTCATGGTTATCTCCATCTTTAAGATGGGGATCTACAAACACAAAAAGGTTTTAGGCCTAGGTTTGATTGCTGCAGCTAAAGCATTGCTTTAAACATTCAGGTTGCCATGGATACAGGCAGGTAGGCAGGGCTGTTACCATGCTGACAGGCTGACACACAAGAAGCTTTTCACATTAAAATCACACAGCCTGTGCTGTGTAAAATCACACAGCCTGTGCTTATGGTATTATTCCAGCCTCAGACCTTTCATATGGCATATTCTTTAAGGTCAGTGACTTCATACTGTTTTGTCTTCAGCTGTTTCTTTTTCATATCTTCATAATAAAACATTTTCTACTTTTCAAAATAAGAGCTTCATCTTTCTAAATTCTTAACTGTGTTTCAGCAAATTAAATTAAATTCAGCATTTAAAGCAATGCTTTAGCTGCAGCAATCAAACTTGCATTTTCTTCAGGAAATGCTTTTCTAGTATTTCTTGTGGCCTAAAACCTTTTTGTGTTTGTAGATCCCCATCTTAAAGATGGAGCTAACCATGACAACATCTAGCAATCCCTGGAAAAAAACATTGAAGTGGAACCAAAGGAGGATAGTAGTGTGCTGCAAAACAAGACCACGTCCCCCTTCAGTGACCTGTATTAAATGGCCAAAAAATATCTGTGAAGGATTACTATGAATTGCTGGAGAATCTGCAATCTGAATTTAATTTGCTGAAACACAGTTAAGGATTTAGAAAGATGAAGCTCTTATTTTGAAAAGTAGAAAATGTTTTATTATGAAGATATGAAAAAGAAACAGCTGAAGACAAAACAGTATGAAGTCACTGACCTTAAAGAATATGCCATATGAAAGGTCTGAGGCTGGAATAATACCATAAGCACAGGCTGTGTGATTTTACACAGCACAGGCTGTGTGATTTTAATGTGAAAAGTTTCTTGTGTGTCAGCCTGTCAGCATGGTAACAGCCCTGCCTACCTGCCTGTATCCATGGCAACCTGAGTGTTTATCAAATGCCCCTAAAGGCTGTTCCATACTCCGTGAGACAGAGAACAGAGAACTCACTCCACGGGTGGTAAGAGATAAAAAAAAAAAAGTTCTTTTCGGCACGGAGGTACCGTACTCTGCGAGACGTGTGTGTGCAGACCGGCACTCTCCCCAAACAGCTGGCTGTACAGGCAAAATGGTTTGATGTTCAGTTTTAAGAGTGACACCGTCAGAAAGCTAACGAGGGTTCCCTCGAACCGATATAAAAATTATCCCAGTTAGATGGAAAGTGCAGGCCTGAGCGCAGGTTAGAGACATTTTTTTTAGGTATCCCCTCAGCCTCTCTCCACTCTGCTGAAGATTCCGCCCACTCTGGCTCTCAACATTCCACCCAATACACACTAATGTTAAACTCAGAAGAGACCTCAAAAACCACTTCATCTTTAATCATCTGCCATTTGAAGATGGAGCTGAATTTCCAAACTCTGTATTCAAGCTTTGAAGACCAAGATATTTGAAGTATTTTAAGCTTTGAATGGTTTCTCTATCTTGAAATTTGTAGAGTAGCATTTTCCAGAAGACATGATTTGAAGGGCTCTCTCATTGACTCCCATGTTAATTTGAAGGTGTAAAATGTTTAATATGTTTAATATTATAATATTTTTAATTATTATTGAAGGTTTCCGGTTTTTCCAAAAAAACATACGGAAGAATATTAATAAAGAATCTCAAGATTCTTTGCAGCAATCAAACTAACTACAGGGCACAGCATCATCAATGGAGCAAACAGGGCATAAATATAAGAAGAGAACTCTCACCTGTGGATACTTCAGAGGTCCTCTTTTCTCCTGCTTCAACAATGGCAGCATCACCTGCTTGCTGATCTTGACGAACCTATGTGAAAACCATCCATTAACACATTTGTAACATTATCTAAACCAATTTGATGAGTTGGAGGGGAAATTGAAATACACATAGTGATTCAATATTGAAAGGCCAATTACTTTGAGGGTTTCAGCTTTGCCCCCTATGGAGGATCTCTTCTTTGGTGTAGGTGCTGGAGGGTACTCAAACCTGAAATAAAAAAACAAAAAACAAAAGGAAGCTATTTACAGCTGACTACACTCCTAGGTTATTTAGCATTTAGGCCTGTAAAAATATATTCTGTTTAAAGCAAATTGGTTTACGAACACACTCTCCTGAAAGAACGATCAATAATAGTTATCACATCTCCATGTTTTAAACGCTCAGACTGCTGCAGAACCTCTCCGTTGACATGTTGGGTTCTCCGAGCTCAAATTTGTTAAAATGACCTGAAACGATGACAAACACAAAACGTAAGGCAGAGAAGCTCCAAAGATTCTGTGACATTTTTTACTTCTGTTCATGTCATGACAAAAAAACACTAATCAATAACATAGATTTAGGGCTGTGCGATTTGACGATAAATGATCGTGAAGGATTTGAATGTATCGGCGATCTACCAGAATGGACAGATCGTTTTATCGTCCATAGAGCACATTCTACTAATTGCAGTTCTATGTTCGCGCATACGCATGAGTTTTTTTCACTCGTCTAACTCTCAGTGCACTAAATGTGAACCTAACCAACCAATGACAGCCTCCCTGTTAGGAAGCTACAGCTGAAAATGAAAAGAAAACGGAGGAACTGGTCCCTAAAATGAACTCCACTTTTATGTTCGGTACTATTTCTGCCGGCAGCAGCGGCGCATCTTCTAAGCCTGTGTGTGTGCGCGCGAGGTGTGTCGCAGTGCAAGGGCCGCGTGTATTCTAATGCTACGAGCGCGTACGCGCCCACCTCTCTGAACATTACCAGCTCGTTATATTCAGGTTCGCTGCTGTTGTGCCGTCAGCAGCTCTTCTACGTGTGTGTGTAGGTGTGTGTGTGTGTAGGTGTAGTGGGAGGGCCACGCGTGTACATCAGATGCAGACAGCGGCAACAGCTAATGACGTCACCAAAACAATAACGCAGGCATTTGATGAAGAGGCTCCATATGAGGACTCTAGTAAACGGTGGACAGAGGTGACAGCAACAGCTCCGTTTGTCCTTAGACATGATTCCCATTAAAGTTTGATCATTTGTTCTAAATCACATTGAACTTTAAGAGTTACTTAAGTATCCATACTGTATTTATTGTTTAACCTTAGGAGGCACACTTCAGTGTTTAAATGACTGTTGAATAATACTTTACAGAACTATATTAGTCTTCGTTTTAACCTATTTGAAATAAAACTTTATTTTGTTCTGTAATTGTTATTTAAATTTTCATGTTTATTGAAAACTAATACTGAGTGCACGTTATGAGTTGTTGTTTGCCTTTAAAATCTACTGATAGTTTTTGAGAGGTGACAGAGTAGGCTACCTGACGTCATTTACACAGAAACATGCAAATTAGTGTCAATGTAAAAACAAATCGTGATAAAATCGAGATCGTGATTTTATCATTAAATTATCTTACTTACCTGGCAGGGGAGATACCATGATCAAGAAGGTGGTTCACCCAGGGCGAGGCTCAGCCATTGCACTCTAGGTTGTGCTGACCCCTGCGAATTCCCCAAATGTGGGAATCTCGACTGCATAATTTCTGGTAGTGGGGGACTGCGTTCGCGCTCTCCCCTGATTTTTTTTTTTTTTTTTTTTTTGGGACAACAGTGGCGCAGTGGTATAGCAGGGTTGTCTAGTAACCGGAAGGTTGGTGGTTCGATCCCAACTCCTCCCTAGTCACTGTTGTGTGTTCTTGGGCAAGACACTTCACCCTAGCCTGTGGCGCGCCTTGCTAGTCATTGTATGACACTGCTTGGCAGCAGCTGTAAAGAATTTCCCTCTGGGATTAATACAGTATCTAAAATAAAAAAAAATAAAATAAAATAAAAAGAATCGTGATATAAAATTTTTGCCATATCACCCACCCCTACATTGAGTATACACAAAATTTACATCTGAGAGATGTAGTTATTGTGGGTTACCTCTTTATGTTTTCATTTAAGTCAATTCTGCAGTGTTCCTTGGACACAAGGGGAAGCTGAATACGAATATCACAGTCAGGCATCCTGGAAGATGACAAATAAGCATTTAGAAATGTGTTCATTGGGTTGTCACCATGTTTAGAAAGATTCAAACTGTATATTTGATTTGCCCCATCACTCAAATCACATGCAAGTAGGTTTGCTGTGCATCCTTTTGCATGATGTAAGACCAGGAAGAGACAGCTGGTTGTGGCACAAGCAGCCAATGGCCATCCTCCAAACCAAAACCCATAGTAAATGTTGACTTAAAGTACTGTACAATCCTAATATAGAAACTTCTGTAATTACGAAGAGAAAACAACCTGGATTTAATCTACAATATGAATAAACAAATATTATATACACTAAATTTTAATGATCTTACCTTCCAAACAAACATGTTGTAGTGAGAGGAAATTCAGTCCCATCTCCTCCATTCCTCTTGATCACGACTATCTTCCCATGTAATGGCATTATTGCAATGTTACCTGGAATTATTACGAAACACAAGTGTCAAGAGTACGGAACGTTAAAATAAAAACACAAACACCGCGAAAGTCAAATATGACATCGATTAAAGTACATTTAAATGTAAAAAAAACCTTTCCGAGAAACGGAAAGAATGGAAGATATCTGAAGAACAAAAGCATAATCTCGGTGTGTGACGTTTAACTTCTGTCGTTAGCAAGGGATATTTTTAATTAGCCTACATCGTGTTTTAACTTTGACAAAAGATTAGTAGCACGACGTTTCATTGTTGTGTAAGTCCCGTCAGTCGGACATTGTGCGTAATCGTAGATTTAAATTAAGACAACTATGAGACACACCACGTGTAACGTCGCATTGTAGAGTTGCAATTTTACAAACCTTCGCCACGCTAACACGACGTAATGGAACACACAACGCTAGAAAAAGTGGCGTACTCACCTGAAAGTCCGTTTAAAGATGCGTCAACTTCTGACAGTCCATAAAAATAGACGAAGATATCACAACAGGAATTTCACTACAATATCATTCCAACATCACTCCGATCTAACGTAAGCTTTGTCAAACAGTCGACTCTTGTCTTGTCTCGTTTCTTACATTGAGGCGAGGCCAGTTCTAGGCAGGGGCAAGAGGGGGCAGTGGCCCCTCAAATAAATGTCTTGCCCCCTCAAATCAAATTTTTAGACGTTGAGAAAGCACATGTTAATATACTCACAAATTTAATATATTACGCGTTGACAAAATGATCATCGGTAGCAGAAAAATCCGACAAGAAGTGGCACTTTTTATTAGCGTGTCTGTCCGTCCACTGTGTGTATTCACAGGCTGCAGCGCACACACACACCCTGAGTAAACATCCAATCAGCGTCCGTATGCAAATGAGTCAACACGTAACGGTGTAGTGACAGGTTTCAGTGTGGTTACGGAGAGGAAAGACATTGAAGAAGCTGCACACACGCAGCTCAGGGAGTGTGAATACTCCGCGCCGAAATGAACTTTGTTCTTGCCACCTCGGAAGCGAGGAGAAAGTTCTTTGTTCTCGTGGAGCATGCTCCCAGCTCTACAACAAGCACAGAGACGTGTCCATGTCCGCTGAATGTGACAGACTGAAGACAAATGACCGCTGTCTGACAGAGCCCTACTACTACTCAGACTGTAGTTCTACACTGATCTGTTTCAGATCACCACTGCAGTTTCTACAAAGCCAGCTTACTTAATTTCCACTCCAGCTCTAGCAGGACACAGACACTGCAATGTATCCATTTTATATGAAAGTTTTTGCAAAGGGAAATATGAGACTGTGGTTGTAAAGTGGACAGGAGTAGAATGCTTTAAAAAATACACATAAAACAAACAAATAATAAAAAAGAGAAAACATTACATGATCTATAGCCTATCTGCTGTGCTTTATTTATTTTAGTGTTACTTTTATTCATAAGACCTTTTAGGTTTGTAAACTTAAACTTACTTTAGATTACATGTTTTTGAGAATAAGACCATCCAGATAAATGTTATGTTGTTGATTAATAAAAACTGGATTAAGGATATTTTATTTATTCATTGTTTATGTTTCAGTGGTCAGGGGGATTGCGTGCCTCAGTGCTATACCAGCAGAAGCTTAGTCTTCAGGTGGGACTCACAAGTTGGACAGGTCTGAAGATAAAGGCCTGACAAAGTGCAATCCACTTCTCCAGGCTGGCTTTTGACACAGCTAACAACCCAAATCAGCAAGGAACATATTGTCACTATAAGACCAGAGGAAAAAAGTGCTTTAACATGAAGTGTACACATGATGCCCCCTTCACATTTCTGACTGCCCCCTCATACATGCCTGTCTAGAACCCGCCCTGCATTGAGGTGCTTTGGTATCACTCCGCCTAACAACACACAGGAAATAACCCGTCAAAATATAGATTAACATTAGCATTTTATTTTTTATTAATTTATTAGTCATTACTACTACTACTACTACCAATGATAATAAAAATAATAGTAATAATAATTAGGGATGTCCAGATCCGATCACGCGATCGGAAATCGGGCCCGATTACGTGATTTCAGACTCGATCGGAATCGGACATTACCTCCTGATCAGGACTCGGATATATATTTATTAGGGCTGTCAAAGTTAATGCCTTCTGTGCAGGGTGGTTCTATGTCTTGTAGCGCAGCGGTATGACAGTTGCTTTTGGTGCGACAGGTCCTGGGTTCGAGATCTTGATGTGCTGCGTGCGGTCCGCGGACACACACACACACACACACACACACACACGTTTTGCTGCAACGAGTGCCTTTATAGAAAGTATCGGATCGGGACTCGGTATCGGCAGATACTCAAAATCAAATGACTCAGACTCGGACTCGAGGGCAAAAAAACCTGATCGGGACATCCCTAATAATAATAATAATAATAATCATCATCATCATCATCATCATCATCATTATCATTATCATCTCTGGTGTGTTTCCACCCATTCCTGTTCAGTGTTCAATGTACACTGTTTAATTTTTAATTAAACAAGTTTTGAAGACCAAGATGTTGGAAGTATTTTAAGCTTCGAATGGTTGCATTTCCTGAAGAAAATGCAAGTTTGGTTGCCACAGCTGAAGCATTGCTTTGACATTCCACGCAATACACACTAATGTTAAACTCAGAAGAGACCTCAAAAACCACTTCATCTTTAATCCCCGGCCAGTTGAAGACGGAGCTGAATTTCCAAATTCTGTATACAAGTTTTGAAGACCAAGATGATGGAAGTAGCATCAGTCTGTCACCATGGTAACAGCAGAGGAGACCTCAAAAATCCCCTGCCATTTGAAGACGGAGCTGAAAGTAGCATCAGTCTGTCACCATGGTAACAGCAGAGGAGACCTCAAAAGTTCCTGACCATTTGAAGACGGAGCTGAATTTCCTAATTCTGTATACAAGTTTTGAAGACCAAGAGTCTGTCACCATGGTAACAGCAGAGGAGACCTCAAAAGTCCCCGACCATTTGAAGACGGAGCTGAATTTCCAAATTCTGTATACAAGTTTTGAAGACCAAGATGTTGGAAGTATTTTAAGCTTCGAATGGTTTCTCTATCTTGTAATTTGTAGGAGTAGCATTTTGCAGAAGACATGGAAAATGTTTAATATCTTTAATATTATATTTGCAATTATTATTGATGGTTTCCAGGAATGTCCTGAATGAGCTGAATCTTTTGATGTTTGAATGGTTTGAATCGGCCCATGCATTCTGAAGATATGCTGAGCCAAAAAACGTACATAATAATAATAATAATAATAATAATAATAATAATAAAGACATAGAAGAACAAGAGTTTGGTTGCTGGGCAACCAAACTAATAAAAATGCATTGATTCGAATTCTTAGCAGCAGTTTTTTTTTCTAGCCATGAAACTGAAAACACAATGAACTATTCTGACTTTGACCAAAATATAATTAATCCAACTTGATTTTAATCAACTTACAATCTTGCTTCTCCTCTAAGATAAAGATCAGATATAATCTTGTACAGTGCAGGAGGGACAGTAAAGGGACTTTAGAAAAACCCAATATTACTTGTGAGACTTGCTTCTGTTTATACCTAAATCTATAATTGTATTGTTGCCTGTTGGAAGGGGAAGCAGCACTTCTTTCCACTCCATCTCTGCATTTAGTCATTGAGTCATTCATCAAGTTTTTTCACTCTGTTGCAAAAGTTTTTGTTTTTTTCCCCCTAGTTATAGCTTTATAGTGATTCTCCCGGATGATGTACTGTAGCTGTACTAATACCTGCAGTAGTCTTTATGGTAATACTACATTTTCCATCATTGCAAAGCTGCTCTACGCTCTTCAGGGAGTTGGCACTGATATGCACATATACAGGGTGCATATCCATGAAGTAAAGACAGCAGATATAATGTAAAGTTCCATGTTTCATATCATATAGGAGCAGTAGTATTCTTTTCCGCACCTATTCTTAAGATAAGATAAGATAAGATAAGATAAGATAAGATAAGATAAGATAAGATAAGATAAGATAAAACTTTATTAATCCCGAAGGAAATTCTTGTGCCAGAGGTATCAAGTTACAATCGAGGGCTCTTACAATGACTCAAATTAAAACTCCCATTAATCCGACAGTGTAATCCCTCTATTGCATGGAGCAGTCTTTTCAGCCTGAGTGTGAATTAGAGAACACTGAGACCCTGTGTTGGTGGTCACTGATGTATAACACCTCATAAAGATAATATGGTGTGTGTGTGTGTGTGTGTGTGTGTGTGTGTGTGCCTGCTTGTATGTGCGCTTGTGTGTTTCCTGCTGTGCTGGTGGTCAGCATTATGTAGCCCAGAAAGCGTGTGTGCGTTTGTGGGAGGGATAGGGGTGCCGTACATGTGGATAATGTGCTTCTTTTACTCTTTGTGGTTAACTGGTGAAGAGGAAAATCCTTGTGAGGTGGTCGTCTTGCAATGTGGACACAATGAAGGGGGCCTGTAACAGAGGAAACAGAGGAATTAATAAAAACTAGCAGAAGCATAGAATGAAACAAAATATGGTTGTAAAACCATCAAGTATTTATGTTTATATCCTCTAATTGATGGTTTACTGTTTTACGTAGCGATATAAGTTTATTTGTTGGGAAAAAAAATTATTATTAATTAGTGGGTGTTGCGGTGGAATTTCCTTTCTTAGATTTTCAGATTTGAATTTGTATGTTTTCATGTCTTCCTGTAGGATTTTTAAGAATTGTACAGGTTGCATTCTATCCCATGTTTCAATGGGATTAGCATTGATGCTGTAAAGAGGCTGATCTATTCAGGACTCTACATGTTACAGTCACAATTCTAATGACAAAGAAAATTTACTTTTATGGATATTGCACATTGGAATTGTACTGAAAAGGAAACATGACCTGGTTTAAAAAGAAACAAATACAGTAACAGCTGAATGTGTTGGGTTTTCCTAACGAGAGGACCCAGAAGCAGAACAGAGGCAGAGGGTTGCTTAAGTTCAGTTTAATGAGAAAAGAAATAACAAAAGGCGAATCCAAAAGGGATCAGTTCACAAAAGGCTATGCTGTTCGGCGTGGCTGGCTAGGAGCTGGCTGGAGGAGCAGTCAAACAGGTTGGTTTCCTGGCAAAGAGAAAGAGGGAAACAGTCACTGAAAAAGGCTGAGAATGCTCAGATCCACGATGAGGAGAATTAGTTCTCAGGAAAAGCTGTAACTGACGAGTTACCAACTACGTAGACAATCCAGCGTCGAAGCAGAGAAGAGCTCCGGTATAAGTAGAGAGCAGAGATGAAACGAGGTGCAGGTGTGCCAACCTCCAGCCAGCAGGTAACCACGCCCAGCACTTCTGAGGAGAGACATGCCTCCAAGAGGAGGGAGAAAAACAGAAGTCAGCACAATCATGACAACAAATAAGGCCCAATCCCCATATCATAACAGTACCCCCCCCTTAACGAACGCCTCCTGGCGTCCGACCAGGCTTGTCAGGATGCTTAGCATAAAAAGCCCTCAATAGTGCAGGACTGAGGATGAGCTTGCGGGAGATCCAGGAACGCTCCTCTGGACCATACCCCTCCCAATCAACAAGGTACTGGAAGCCCCTACCACGGCGTCGAACATCCAGAATCTCTTTGACCGAGTAGGCAGGGTGTCCATCGATCAGCCGAGGGGGAGGGGGAGGGGGATCAGAGGGAGGGCAGAGTTCACTAGAGCAGAAGGGTTTGAGCAGGGAGACGTGGAAGGTGGGGTGGACCCGGAGGGAGGGGGGCAACTTAAGGCGAACAGAAGTGGGATTGATGACTTTGTCAATGACATACGGTCCAATGAAGCGTGGAGCCAGCTTGCGTGACGCCACCTGGAGGGGCAGGTCGCGGGAAGAGAGCCAAACCTTCTGACCCGGCTGGTAATCCGGGGCTGGCTGCCGAGACTGATTGGCTCTTAACTGGCTACGGGTGGAAGCACGGAGCAGAGCAGCTCTAGCGGTGCGCCAGACTCCTCGACAGCGGCGAACATGGGCCCGGACAGAGGGCACAGCCGTGTCCTCCTCCTGAGCGGGGAAAAGGGGAGGTTGGAAACCATTAGACACCATGAAAGGTGACATACCTGTTGAGGAGTTGGTGAGTGAGTTATGGGCGTACTCCACCCACGCTAACTGAGAGCTCCAGGAGGCCGGATTGCGGGCAGTGACGCAGCGCAGGGCTGTCTCCAGGCTCTGATTGGCCCGCTCCGTCTGGCCATTAGACTGGGGGTGGTAACCAGAGGAGAGGCTGGGGGTAGCGCCAATCTGTTTGCAGAAGGCTGTCCATACCTGGGAGGCAAATTGAGGACCCCGGTCTGAAACAATGTCCACAGGCAACCCATGAAGGCGGAAAACGTGTTGAGTGAGCAGGTTGACAGTCTCCAGGGCCGAAGGGAGCTTAGGAAGGGGAATAAAATGGACACACTTAGAGAAACGATCCACAACAGTTAGTATAGTGGTGTTACCGTCAGAAGGGGGCAATCCAGTGACGAAATCCAAGGCTATGTGAGACCAGGGGCGGCGAGGTATGGACAGGGGATGGAGAAGACCAGAAGGTGCATGATGGGAAGGTTTGCTGCGGGCACAGACAGAGCAGGCATTAATAAACTCACGGATCTCTTGGGACATCTTCGGCCACCAGAAGCGTTGCTGGATGAAGTGGAGGGTCCGGCGAACTCCAGGATGACAGCTTAATTTAGAGGAGTGTCCCCACAGAAGCACTTGGGAACGCAGGTGGTTGGGGACGAAGAGCCGTTTAGGAGGGCAATCGTGAGGAGGAGGATGGCCGACCAGAGAATCCTTGACAGTAGTCTCTATGTCCAGAGTAGCAGCACCGACAATGCAGGAAGGGGGGAGGATGCACGGCACCTCAGGGTTGGGAGGGTCTGGTGAGAACTGCCTGGAGAGAGCATCAGCCTTAGTGTTTTGTGAACCAGGGCGGTAGGTCAGGGTAAAGTTGAACCGACTGAGGAATAGAGCCCATCGAGCCTGGCGGGAATTGAGGCGCTTAGCAGAGCGGATGTAGGAAAGGTTCTTGTGGTCAGTCCAAATCAAAAAGGGAACCTCAGCTCCCTCCAGCCAGTGGCGCCACTCCTGGAGAGCCAGGACCACCGCCAACAGCTCCCTGTTACCCACGTCGTAGTTCTTTTCAGCAGGGGACAGGCGACGGGAAAAATAGGCGCAGGGATGAACCTTGTGATCCTCTGAACTCCGCTGGGAGAGGACCGCGCCTACTCCAGTCTCCGAAGCATCAACCTCGACAATAAACTGGCGAGAAGAGTCGGGGTGGATGAGAATGGGTGCAGTAGAAAACAGAGTCTTCAGGTTAGAAAAGGCCGTCTGGGCCTCTGTCCAGAGGAAGGGCTTAGCAGGGGAGGTTAGGCTGGTGAGGGGAGCTGCCACTCTACTATAATTTCTAATAAACCTTCTGTAGAAGTTGGCAAAGCCCAGGAATTGTTGTAGCTTTTTCCGGGTTTGGGGAATAGGCCACTCCACGACAGCTTTAATCTTGGCAGGATCAGGGATGAGTTGGCCTGTGGCGATGATGAAACCTAGGAAAGAGATCTTGGGCACGTGAAACTCACATTTCTCCCCTTTAACAAACAGTCTGTTCTCAAGGAGGCGTTGGAGAACCTGGCGAACATGGAGGACGTGTTCAGACAGAGAGGGGGAGAAAATCAATATGTCATCCAGGTAGACAAAAACACAGCGGTTGAGCTTGTCTCTGAGAATGTCATTAATGAGGGCCTGGAAAACAGCAGGGGCATTAGTCAATCCAAATGGCATGACGAGATATTCAAAATGTCCTAGAGGAGTGTTGAATGCTGTCTTCCATTCGTCTCCCTCCTTAATGCGAACCAGGTGGTAGGCTGACCTGAGGTCGAGTTTGCTAAAGATCTTAGCATCATGGAATGGCTCAAAGGAGGGATCTATGAGAGGAAGAGGATATTTATTCTTCACAGTGATATTGTTCAACTCACGATAATCGATGCAGGGTCGGAGGGATCCGTCCTTCTTTCCCACGAAGAAGAAGCCAGCACCGACAGGGGAGGAGGAAGGTCGGATGAGGCCTGCAGCCAAGGATTCCGTAATGTACCTCTCCATGGAGTCTCTCTCTGGCCTAGAGAGTTTATAGAGCTTGCTTGAAGGTAGGGTGGCTCCAGGTAGAAGGTCGATCGGGCAATCATAGGGTCGATGAGGGGGGAGCGAGGTAGCCTTAGCCTTACAGAACACTGGGGCGAGGTCGTGGTATTCAGGGGGCACCGAGGATAGGTCAGGCGGTTCAGAGACAGCAGGGGGAGGAGAATGAGCGGGAGGGCTTGCAGCTTGGAGACAGTTAGCCAGACAGAAGGGGCTCCAGTTTAGAATAGTACGGCTGAGCCAATCAATATGAGGGTTGTGAGTGACTAACCAGGGAAGGCCCAGAACTATAGGAAAAGCAGGAGAGCTAATAACGAGGAAGGAGAGCGTCTCACGGTGATTACCCGACAGTAGTAGAGTAACAGGGGAGGTACGGTGGGTAACTGAGGCTAGCAACCTGCCATCTAAGGCATTAACTACCTTAGGGGAGACTAGAGGTTTAGTAGGTAGATTGGCTTGGAGGGCAAAAGCTGAGTCTATAAAGTTGTCATCGGAACCAGAATCTACAAAAGCTGAAAGAGGCAGAGTTACATGGGGGAGGATTAAGGAACCAACTAGCGTAAACTGAGTGAGGGAGGTTGGAGAAGGGGAATGGAAAGGTGTATGGCTCACCAGGACTCCCTCGTCTACTGGTGAGCCGGCACTTTTGGGCAGGAAGGCAGGAGATGACCAGGCTCACCACAATAAAGGCAGAGGTTCTCCTGTCTCCTCCTGAGCCGCTCACCAGGGGACAATTTGGATCTGCCTAACTGCATAGGCTCCTCTGGAGGAGGGGAGGAAACAGTAGGTGGTGGGAGAGCGGGTAAAGAAGACACGGAGGAGGCAGGAAGCCTGGGGTTAGGAGGAGAAGCTAGCCTAGGAGGGGCGAAGCCCTTCTCTCTCTGTCTCTCCTTCAGCCTAGCATCTATCTTAATAGCCAGAGAAATAAGAGAATCTAAGGGGCCAGGGTCCTCCCTGAGGGAGAGTTCGTCTTTGATTTTATCAGATAGACCCTTGTAAAATATTCCCTTAAGAGCCAATTCATCCCACCCAGACTCAACAGCTAGGACGCGAAAATCTACAGAGTAGGCCGCAACTGAACGTGAACCCTGACGGAGATCGAGCAGGCGTATAACTGCCTCTTGGCCCTGCAAAGGGTGGTCAAAAATCTTACGCATCTCTGCCAGGAAAGAGGGGTAAGAGCGAAGGACAGGTGAATCACTCTGCCAGAGGGCAGTAGCCCATTGACTAGCCTTGCCCCGCAGTAAATTAACCATATAGGCCACCTTAGCCTCATCTGAAACATAGGAAGATGGTCGCTGACTAAAAACCATAGAGCACTGAAATAGGAATTGGTTACACGACCCTACATCACCAGCATAAGGCTCAGGGGGAGGAACAGATGGCTCACGTGTAGTAGGTAAGGCAGGCTCAGCAACCGAAGGAGGGTTAGCAGGTGGTGTTTGCTCCTCACGGTCTCTCACGCAACCTGAAAGCAGGTTTAGCTGGGTTAGCATGGAACTCACGCTGGCTGACAGGCTGCGGAGGTTGTCCGAGACGTCCTGAATTTGGGCCTCATGTCTTCTTAACACGGCTTCCTGAGCACTGAGAGCTTGAGCGAATGACTCCGAGTCTGCTGGGTCCATGCTGGCTGGATTGTTCTGTTGGGTTTTCCTAACGAGAGGACCCAGAAGCAGAACAGAGGCAGAGGGTTGCTTAAGTTCAGTTTAATGAGAAAAGAAATAACAAAAGGCGAATCCAAAAGGGATCAGTTCACAAAAGGCTATGCTGTTCGGCGTGGCTGGCTAGGAGCTGGCTGGAGGAGCAGTCAAACAGGTTGGTTTCCTGGCAAAGAGAAAGAGGGAAACAGTCACTGAAAAAGGCTGAGAATGCTCAGATCCACGATGAGGAGAATTAGTTCTCAGGAAAAGCTGTAACTGACGAGTTACCAACTACGTAGACAATCCAGCGTCGAAGCAGAGAAGAGCTCCGGTATAAGTAGAGAGCAGAGATGAAACGAGGTGCAGGTGTGCCAACCTCCAGCCAGCAGGTAACCACGCCCAGCACTTCTGAGGAGAGACATGCCTCCAAGAGGAGGGAGAAAAACAGAAGTCAGCACAATCATGACAACAAATAAGGCCCAATCCCCATATCATAACAGAATGCTTGGTTCTGCAAGCCCAACTGAAGTTTAGCTGAAAGTATTATCACTAATATAAAATGATGACTAAATACAAATTTAAAATGTTTTTTTGTCACTTAAACAAAGTCAGTGATTAGCTGGCATCCAAATCTGTAGCTTCAACTCACAATCCTGTTCTGCATCAGGGCAGGTCTGAATCTGGATTGTGTGTGTACTCCTCATCTATGGACCATTATGCATCATGCATCTGACAACGACTCTTCTTGTCAGGGTTTCTGACATACATTTACACTGTAACTTTCAAAGCCTGTTTCCAGCTCCTATTAAAACAATGGTAGAAAATCATCAGCAAAGAGCAATATCTTCAGGAGTACCTATGTTTTTAACCAGCAATGGACCATACCACAGCATAATGTGAGTCAACTTTATACCACCCCAGATACCATAGATGTCAAGATGTCAAGATGTCATAGATGTCAAGCCAAAGTCGCATCTTTTCCTGAAGAAAATGCAAGTTTGGTTGCCACAGCAAGTTTGTTTTTCGGTAAAGATGAAGTAGAGCAACGTCTTTTTTTTTGGTAACGGTTTTTGCTGATTTCCTTGAACAATTTCAGCACTGGATTTTACAGAATCATTTTTCTCATCAAAGGAACTAGGACATATTACCTGCTCAAAACGCTGCTGCCAACGGATTTTTGCAGTTTGTGATTTCTTACACCTCCTGGGCATTTCTCCCGTTGACAATGACTTGTTCAAATAACTAAATACTGAATTAAATATTGATCTCAGTGGATTATCTGGAATATTTATCTCAGTGGAATATCCGCCTGCCTGAGATGGCAACCTGAATGTTTATCAGCTGCTCCTAACAAACATTGCATCCATGGCAACCTGAACCTGAGCAGTCTACTCAGAGGAGACCTCAAAAGTCCCCGGCCATTTGAAGATGGAGCTGAATTTCCAAATTCTGTATACAAGTTTTGAAGTATTTTAAGCTTCGAATGGTTTCTCTATCTTGTAATTTGTAGGAGGAGTAGCATTTTGCAGAAGACATGGAAAATGTTTAATATTATAATATTTGTTGTTGTTGTTATTAGTTTGGTTGCTGGGCAACCAAACTAATAATAATAAAGACATAGAAGAACAAGAGTTTGGTTGCCCAGCAACCAAACTAATAATAAAGATGTTGAAGAACAAGAGTTTGGTTGCCCAGCAACCAAACTAAATAAATATCTAAATACTTAGATAGCATTTAAATCTCTGAGTTGTATCTAAAGAAGAAGAACATATTTACTATTGTATAAAAACCTTTACATAGTAAAGAGCATGACATGAATGCACCAGAATGAATGTACAGTGTCTGAGTGACTATTGAGTTTAGAGTTCAGTAGTTTGATGGAGACAGGCAGGAATGACTTTCTGTGTCTCTCAGTGGTGCATCGTGTAATGTATTTTATTTTTCCTGTATGTTTTCCTGTTAAAGGATACCCAAAGTACTTACCTTGTTGTGAAAGAGTTAAAAGTGAAAAGATCACACTAAACTAACTCAAATACTTACCTGTTTTCTAACTCCAAGAAAAATAGAACAAAAAGAGATAAATAGCTGGAAATTGGTTAAAGCGACTGTAAAATTAGCTGTTATTTAGAATATGAAAGATCAAACAAATCTAAAGCAAACAAATATTTAAATCTATTTAAAACCTATTTAAATAAGAAAGGACCAAACCCGCAGGATATTTTATATGGTTTATTGTGCATTTTATACTGTAAATAATTCTTGATCTTTTTATTGATACAATTATTATACTTTTTATTGATCTATTTATTGATTTAATATTTAATTATTCAATTCAATTCAATTCAGTTATTTATATAGTGCATTTTACAATCAGAAATGGTCTCAAAGCGCTTCACAGAAACTCAGAGCGTGAGACCCAGAACCCGAACCCCCCTAAGAGCACTGTGGCAAGGAAAAACTCCCTTTAAGAGGAAGAAACTTTGAGCAGGACCCATCAACCAGTCCTGCTGCTAGTCGGCCAGGTAGAGGAGGAGAAGAAGAGGGAGACAGGTCAGAGAGGATGAAGGGGAGAGAGAGAGAGAGAAAGAGAGAGGAGCAAACATGATACAAACATGATACAGTACAGAGCAAACATGACAGCAAGATGAAACAGTGATTATATTATAATGGATATCTATATATATCGTCGGTCCATAAGTAGTAATAGTAATTTGATAGTAATCAAAGCAAAGATGAGCAGCAGGGGCTGATGAAGTCGATGAGCACAGGAGAGATCAGGGGCCGGACTGCAGGTCAGTATGCAGGTCTTGGGACCTGCAAAGAGAGAGAGTGAGAGCAAGGCACAAAACTACAAGGAAGACAGTAAACACAGATTATGAGACAATATTACCCAGTATGAGCCAGACTAAGGAGAGTAGATGAGAGGTCAGAGGGTAAGGGGGAAACTGCTCAGAGGATCATGTTTGTGCCCCCTGACAACGTAGGGCAAGAGAGACTTCACAGGCCGGACTGCAGGTCAGCATGCAGGTCTTGAGACCAGTGTGAGCCAGACTAATGAGAGTAAAGGAGAGGTCAGAGGGTGAGAGGGAAACTGCTCAGTGGATCATGTTCGTGCCCCCCGACAACGTAGGCCTAGAGCAGCATAGCTGTGCTACACACTAGGTCTAAGGCTAACTGTACGCCTTACTAAACAGAAAAGTTTTAAGTCTAGTCTTAAAGGTGGAGGCAGTGTCTGCCTCTCGGACCAAGATTGGTAACTGGTTCCATAGTAGCGGTGCCTGATAGCTCGTCCTCCCATTCTACTTTTATGAATCCTAGGAACTACAAGTAAACATGCACTCAGAGATCTGAGTGTCCTATTTGGAACATATGGTACAATCAGGTCCTGCAGATAAAATGGAGCAATGAAGGGCCATGTAGGTTAGAAGAAGGATCTTGAAGTGTATTCTTGAGTCCACTGGGAGCCAGTGAAGAGACGCTAGAACAGGAGCGATATGATCCCTTTGGCTGCTTCCTGTCAGAACTCTAGCTGCTGCATTCTGGATCAGCTGCAGACTGTTGATGGAGTAATGTGGACATCCTGACAATAGAGTTGCAGTAGTCCAGTCTTGATGTGACAAAAGCATGGATGAGCTTTTCAGCATCACTCTGAGAGAGGATGCTCCTGATCTTAGTAATATTACGCAGGTGAGAGAAAGCGGTCTTGGAGACCTGTTTAATATGAGAGACAAACGACATGTCTTGGTCAAAGATGACTCCAAGGTTCCTCACAGTCGTACTGTGTACAAAAACAATGACCTCAGTCTTGTCCGAGTTTAATTGTAAAAAGTTGGAGGACATCCAGTCCTTTATGTCCTATAGACACGCCTGTAGTCTGACTAGCGGCTCCGTTTCTTCAGGCTTCATGGATAAATACAGCTGGGTATCATCAGCATAACAATGAAAGTTTATGCCGTGCTACTGGAGGATGTTTCCTAGAGGGAGCATTCATTCTATCTATTTATTATTCTGTTTAATAATTATTGTTGTTAAGTAAGCTGTTGGCTCATATACAAATATTTATGTCTCTGTTACCTAATGTTGATTTATTTATTTAGAATCTTATTTCTCATCATCTTGGAGTCCTTCAGGTGTTTGGTTTTTTT
This sequence comes from Parambassis ranga, assembly GCF_900634625.1. Taxonomy (NCBI): domain Eukaryota; kingdom Metazoa; phylum Chordata; class Actinopteri; family Ambassidae; genus Parambassis; species Parambassis ranga. Next base: position 22,130,164 of record NC_041036.1, read on the forward strand.
TTAGCAAACTCCATGCAGGCTTTTATTAGTATTGCACTGCAGGGAGGGTTCTGTTGGGCCACTCTGCCACAAAGCCCTGACTGCTGGAGGGCTGCAGTATTGGTTGACTTTCTACAACTTTCTCCCATCTCCTGTCTGCATCTTTGGAGCTCAGACAGTGAGTCAGACTACAATAAATTGCTGGGTTATGTCAGCCTGGGTAAGGATGGAAGCTGAGGTGAATTTAGCCTTTAACAGAGGAAAAAGCCTCCTCTGCCTGGGGTGACCAACTAAACGGTTTAAGGGTGGAAGTGAGTTGTGTTAATGGTACTGCTAACTTGCTGTATTCTCTCATAAATCTTATGACAATCTTATGACTTATGATAAAGACCTAAGAACTGTTACGAGGCCACTCCACTACTGCCCTAATCTTTTCAGGATCTGCCTTCACTTGACCAGACTGAATGACAAAACCAAGGAAACTCACAGACTGAACATGAAATTCACATTTCTCTGCTTTAATGAATAACTTGTTCTCTAGTAGACGCTGCAGCACTTACCCTACAGGTAAACAAAGACAAAATTATGAGCACCTGAAATACAGCGGGGGCATTGGTCAATCCGAATGGCATTACCAGATAATCAAAATGACCTGAATGAGTGTTGAAAGCGGTCTTCCATTTATCCCCCTCACGTATGCGCACGAGATGGTAAGTGTTGCTCAGGTCTAGTTTTGTGAATACCTTAGCTTCTTGTAGAAGCTCGGAAGGCGAAATTGAGCAGTGGGAAAGGATACTTATTTCGAATTGTGATTTTATTTAAACCTCGATAATCGATACAAGGATGGCGTGTGCTGTATTTTTCTTAACAAAGAAAAACCCTGCTGCTAACGGAGAGGAGGATGGTTGTATGATACCTGAGGTTAGCGATCATTGATATACTTCTCCATCGATCCTCTTTCCGGGGATGACAAGCTGTATAGTTGGCTGAAAGGCAGGGTAGCCCCCGGAAGAAGATCGATGGAGCAGTCGTAGGAATGATGGGGCGAAAGTGCTAGTGCCTTAGCTTTGCTAAATGCTTCGGAAAAATCAGAGTACTCCGCTGGAACGGAGGTCAGATTAGGCGGTTCCACTGGACTCTGGAATTCAGTAGAACCCACAGGCACAGCTGAACGAAGGCACACCGCATGACAGTGGGGACTCCAACTCAAAATTTTGGGAGTTTGCCAGTCAATATGAGGATTGTGTAGCTGTAACCAGGGGTAACTGAAGATAACAGGTGAAGCTGGTGAGCGAATCAAGTGAAATGATATCCATTTGCTGTGGTTACCGGAAGTGATTACTTCGAGTGGAACTGATTTGTGTGTACCAGGGTGATGAGGTAGCCTGAATGGGCTCCTCTAGCAGAGCTGAGGAGAAATTACACTTTGTCAATGAAATTCTGTGTCAATGAAATTGTGTTCTTGTTAGTGGCCGGTGTCAGGTGGAGGAGCTGGACCTGCCGGGGCTTTCCTGAGAAAAAAACAGAACCTGTTCCACCCACCCTTACTTGGTAATGAACAGCTGATAACAGTTAAACTGATCTGACGTCACTTTGCCGATTGACTAATTTTACTTCATTCTATCAATATAAATAGACAACATAAATATAGATTACAACATAGATAAATGGCTCTAACATCCCAGCCCCTAGTTGCTCAGTCTGTAGCAATTACAAAGATAAAAAACTAAAACAATATTTTATTTTCATGCCACCAAAAATATAAGTTCAAGGTCCATTTATGTCATATACTTTATTCTTCGGCATCCAGGAGCAGGCATATTTTATTGACAGGTCTTTGTAGCACACTTGTACACACAGGTAGAAAGTTTCTTCTGGTGTTATTCCATTTATTGTGCTGTTGCATGATTGGGAGGTGTTCTCGGACCCACCTTCTCTGAAAGAGGTCTACTATATGTTGTACCTGTCTCCGTCTTCTTCTGGACTATAGGCCCTCTTTTTTGAACAGTCCCTTTGACATGACAGGGTTAGTTTTTAGTAGAAGTAGGTGGTTTGGTGTTCCACGTCATTTAAGTCAATAGTTAGTGTGGTCATTCAAAATTGCTTCTACATCACATAATGCTTTGCAGGGCTTCATCATCTAGAACTTTGTCTTTTACCACAGAGCACAAATTTTTTTTTAGTGACTTAATAAGACTTTCCATTACCCCCCCCCCCCCCCTTTTGGCCACCGTCAGTAAAGCCCGGTGAGCTGTGAACAGACTGATAATATGAGGGGGAGGACCCTGCCGTTTTTTATTTAAATTAATCAAATGACATTTACTTTTTACATAAAATGACAAATGGGATATTTTCTAAAAACCCGCCAAATTCTGTGAAAAGCAGCCCAAATTTTACGAACCCGCCCAGTGCTATTTTTCCAGCCTAATGTGTTTAAAAGAAATACTGCCCTCTTCGTACTCTGTCCCGTCTCGACATTTGCTAGAGATGCGCTAAGGTGGACTAAACCAATGGCAAAAGTGTTTGTGTGAAATGGTAGCTCCCAAACTGCCCTCTGTCCTAGAGAAAGGTCAATTCGGCGCGAACAGCGCTGCAAAGATTCATTCATATTCTACCGTGAATACTGACTGGCCCTTGAATCAAGCGGCCCACCAGGAATTCTCCCGACTCTGCCAATTACCCACTCTGCCCTTGGCCCTGACCCTTGTTTTCTCCTCACATAGGGCAGTTATACACACACACTTATACACTCAACAAAAATATAAACGCAACACTTTTGTTTTTGCTCCCATGTTTCATGAGATGGACTTGAAGATCTAAACTTCATTCCAGATACACAATATTACCATTCCTCTCAAACATTGTTCACAAATCTGTCTAAATGTGTGATAGTGAGCACTTCTGCTTTGCTGAGATAATCCATCCCACCTCACAGGTGTGCCACATCAAGATGCTGATCTGACATCATGATTAGTGCACAGGTGTACCTCAAACTGCCCACAATAAAAGGCCACCCTGAAATGTGCAGTTTTGTCTCATAGCAAAATGCCACAGATGCCACAAGCATTGAGGGAGCGTGCAATTGGCATGCTGACAGCAGGAATGTCAACCAGATCTGTTGCTCGTGCATTGAATGTTCATTTCTCCACCATAACCCCAAACAATTTCTGCACAAACTGTCAGAAACCGTCTCAGGGAAGCTCAACTGCATGCTCGTCGTGCTAAAAACATCAGCCAATCCTCCGGAACGGAGGATTGGCTGATGTTTTTAGCATTTTATAGCTTCCACAGATGATTCATATTCTTCGTTTTAATGCGAAACTGCCGAACTAATCGGTTGCTATTGGATTGTAAAGAAAAGTTACACTAATTTAACAAAAAGTGCATCAGAATGAAATCTCCTACTCTACCTTTAAGAATGTTTAGAGTTTATTCATGATTTATGAAACATTGCCATCACCTGTTATATACATACAATGACATTTACATCATTTTTAATTCCCACTTACACTAATAATTTGGTAATGAATGCAACAAAGTAAAACCAAAAGTTTCACATTCTGAGAACTTACTTGAGGATTAAGGATTGTGTATGTTTGTGTACTGATTTTGTGCTCCCCGTGTGTAGGTACACCCTTTGTTGATGCGCGAGAGGCGCTCAGAGTCTCACAGGAACAAACTACTGCGGCGGACAGTCAGCGTTCCTGTTGAGGGAAGGCACCATCCTGAGATGGGTGAGCAGATCACACCTTTTTATTCTTAATGGAATGTCCAATTAGCTGTATGTTTGCACTTGAAGACTTGTAACACTTGTAACTGAAGAGATCTGTTCCTGATGTACTTACATTGTCAGTGATAGCATACAAAAGCTTCAGTTCAGATTTGATGTGAAGCTTATATAAGGCTTCAGATCAGGGGTCTCAAACTCAACTTACCTGGGGGGGCGCTGGTCGTAGAGTCTGGGTGAGGCTGGGCCGCATTAAGTATTCCACATAAAAAGGGTTTCTATATTTTAAAAAAGTACAACTGGTCCAATCTTCTCAATCTTTATTAATAACAGGTCAGAATAGGGATTCATTCATTAATCGTTAGTTAAATGACCTTATCGATCGACAACAATTGATTGATAAGCGGCGATTTTCCTGGGCCAAAATTTCCCTCAGTTTCACTATGATTAAAAGCTAAACATTGTTTACTAAATAAAAGTTAAAGAAAATATGTAGGCTGCTTCAACATTGTTCACTGGGGCTCCTCATACAGACACATGTCCAGGAGTCAGGCGTGTGTGCAGCTTGTTTACAGTGAGGGCAGCTACTGAGAAAAAGTGTTCTATTCAACTAGCATCCTGATTAAAAGTACTCTCCTCGTTTGATCTATTTTGGGACTATATTCTCACTACATGCGCACAGAGATCACGCAGCACCTGAAAACAAGAGACCACTGCTTTAGATTAATCAAATCAAGAGAACATCTTTCTGTTTCAGTGTTCTTACTGCATAACAGGGATTTTTTACACATCTTCAGTTAATTCTCTGACTAACTGCTGAAGGAATTTGCCGTGTTCACAGAGCAGGTGAGCTCTTGTGCCTTTAATGCCCTTCACTGTTCTGTGTGAAAGGAACAGGAACAGTGGAGCATTCTGTTGTACCTCAGCAGAGGTAGCACTGACTCAACTGATAAGGTGCGTGGGCATGGTGAAACTCTCAATATGAAAAAAACACTGTGAAATCAGCACTCACTCATGTGTTTGGAAGAACAAAGGCAGAATTAAGAGTTGGCTTTACAGTGCAAAAAGTGTTTTTGACTTAAAGCTTCTTATGACAAAGTACATGGCTTCAACCTGGTTCCAATGTCTGTATTTACCTGGTATCGAGTAAAGTTTGAAAAAACTGTGAACATGCCTTTTACATGAAATGTGGAGAAAATGAAAATGTGTCATTTGCACATTTATTCAGCTTTTCCCTCCTCTTGGATATGTTGATTTTGAAATCCTGCGTCACATTTAAGATTCAAGAAGTTTGTTGTCAAATGCACAGCACTTTACAGTTACACTGAGCAATGAAATTCTTACTTTGCGAGTTCCTTTCACATGACTTTGTACAACTAAATGAAGATGAAAAACAGCAGACTTATTTTAGGCATAAGAATAAATAAAAATAAGAATAAGCAATAAGAAAAATATAATAAGCAAAATGTGCAGTTCTTTGTACAGAGGGTAATCAGTGTTTAAGGTGCATTGTTTATGCATTATTGTCAGAGGTAGTAAATTTAGAGCGCAAATATGTTAACAGATTGTACATGCAAAAACAAATATGTCCTGGCACCAACTCTGATAGTTTGGGGTCTGTCTGTGAGGAAGTCCTGGACCCAGCTGCAGGGGGGATGTCAGTCCAAGAGTGAAGAGCTTTTCAGCCAGTGTGCTGGTAATGACAGTGTTAAATGCTGAGCTGTAATCAATAAACAGCATTCTACCATAGGTGTCTTTGTGTTACAGGAAATAGGTACAGAGTAGCACAAGACCATGAAATGTTTGGTGATTTGGCAATTTAGGAGAAATCTTTCAATGTCGTTGTTACGGACATCTACTGAGGAGGAGAGGTCAGCCAGTACCCAATGTAAAAAAAAAATGATGTTTGGGAATATTGTATGCTTCTTGGAGTTGCTGGAAAGACATTACTGAGTAGATCACCTATCACACGTATTCCCTTGCCATGCCAAGTGGAAAATATAGGTGAGCTAACACCAGCAGGAAAATCAGCGTTCTGTAGTATAGGAGACAATAAGGACTTCCTACCCTTCCCATCCAGAAATTTAGACATGTCGTGCCAGATCCTGATGCCGTTATAAATAATAGGATTATATTTAAGTTCTAGATTTACCTTCTTCAGTTTACATCTTGTCAGATGCCATGGGGAATGAGGGTAGCATGCCCAAGAGTCAATACAGGTATTTTTCTTAGATATGTGTGTAGCCACAGCCAAAGATGTCGTGCAGGGGAGGCCCAGTTGTAAAATATAAAATTGGGCATAGCAAGCCCCCCCCCCCCCCCCCCCCACTGTCTGTTCTCAGCTGTAATGTTTTAATCTTTTGCCTAGGTGTCTTGCCCTGCCAGATACATTTTGAGAATGCCCTCTCCAGATCTGTGTTAACCTTCTAATAAGAATAGTTCTGAACGTCGTCTGTTGTAGCTGTACTGTTTATAACAGTAGCTGTCGGTGAGTCATTTATAGTCTGAATCCATCTAAGGAAGTAACTTCCAAGGCCAAACCTTCATAGGTACATAGAACATCAAATAGGTAGCTCCATTCTACTCTATTGAAGGCTTTTTCTGAGTCTAGTGAAACAGCCAGAGCCTTTAGCTTATTCTGTGAAGAAAACCGTATGATATTAAGAAGCCTTCTCATATTGCTTGTTGAAGTACGTCCGTGGACAAAGCCAGTCTGGACTGAGTTTATTCAATTCAATTCAATTCAGTTTTATTTATATAGCGCATTTTACAATCAGAAATTGTCTCAAAGCGCTTCATAGAAACTCAGAGCGTTAGACCCAGAGCCTGAACCCCCTTAAGAGCACTGTGGCAAGGAAAAACTCCCTTTAAGAGGAAGAAACCTCAAGCAGGACCTGTCTCTTAAGGAAGAACCTTCCTGCTGCCAGTCAACTGGGTAGAGGAGGAGAAGAAGAGGGAGACAGGACAGAGAGGATGAAGGAGAGAGAGAGGAACAAACATGTAGCAAACATGACACATTACAGAGAGCAAACATGACAAGCAAGATGAAACGGTGATTGTATTATAATGGATAACTATATATGTCGTCAGTCCATAAGTAGTAATAGTAATTCGATAGTAATCAAAGCAGAGATGAGCAGCAGAGGCTAGTAAAGTTAATGAGCACAGGAGAGATCAAGGGCTGGACTGCATGCAGGTCTTAAGACCTGCCGAGAGAGAGAGAGAGAGAGAGAGAGAGCAAGGCACAAATTATGAGTGTAGGAAGTAGCTCGTCCAGACTTTTAGAATTTTGTTGTCCACAGAAATCAGACTGACAGGCCTATAGGAGCTGCAGATATCTGGAGGTTTATTCTTTTTTAAAATAAGAGAGTTTGCAACACGTAAAGTTGGAGGGAGATGACTCTTATTAAAAGAATGTAGGTACATATAAGTAAGGGCCGCTACCTCCTGGTTAAATGTCTTATATGGACAAATCCATCTGGTCCTGGAGCTTAACATTGTGTTTGGCTTCTAGCACTTCTTCTCTACTGATTGGTTTGTAGAAGCCTGCCTTCTGTTCATCTGAGAGTGACGGTAACTTTATTCTGTTCAGGAAATCAGTTCTAGTTTCAAAGGAGGATGTGCATTCAGAACTATAAAGATCTTTATAGAAGCATTTTATGACTTTATTTATATCAGCTGACCCAAGGCCTCTCATTCCGTTACTATCTATAAGAGAAGGGATGGTATTTGGTTCAGTTTTACCCCTGGCTATACAGGCTAGCAATCTGCCAGGCTTGTTGCCAGATTCAAATAGTATATGCCTAGCAACGAAGAGCTGTGTCTCTCCTAGTTAACAGTTGGTCCAAGGCTGAGCAAGCTGCAGCCAGGCGCTTTGCCAGAGAGTTACTCCACGACACCTTAAATACAGCCTCTAGAATGAGTATTGTCTTCTCCAGGTCCAACTGTCTCTTTAGCGCATTTTTTTTCTGTGCTGATGTGTAAGAGATGATTGCCCCTCGTAAGTAAGCCTTGGCTGACTCCCACAATGTGGAGGGACTAATGTCTGAAGTCTTATTTTTAGCAATAAATTGTCACCATTCTGATGTGATATAATCAACAAACTCATTATTACTCAGTAGGCTGGGGTTTAAGCTCCAATGCCTCTTGGCTGGGTCCATATAAGGAGAGGGCCAATAGTTACACTCACAGGAGAATGGTCGGAAAGGATTTTAGCGCCAATTGTACAGTCTACTACCCTGTCTAAAATTGTTTTGGATGACAAGAAATAGTCAATTCTGGAAAAGACCTGATGGGGGATTGAGAAGAAAGTATAATCTTTGTCCAGAGCGTTCTACAATGCTGCTGCGTCCGACAATAATGGGTGGGTGGGGGTGCTGCTGCCAATATGTAGTTCAATCATGAGAGACTCAGCGAACTGAATGAGAAAGATTTATTAAGTACAAAGTTTGAATGTGCATTGGCGTCCTAGACCCCATCGTGAAGACCACATCCGGAAAGGGGGGAAAACGCAAGAGGAGAGGCTGCTGGATCATAAGATCCCCCCGGGGTCTAGACCTGGTGGTGGTGGAGAGCTGGAGGGCAGGAGATAGGAGGCCTTACTGGCGTGGATCTGGTGGTGCTTGGGGTGGAGGAGGGTTGCCGGGTTCGATCAGAAGACAGCTGGAGAAGAGACGAAGACTTTTAAATTTCGTGCTAAGCTGTGATTGGTCAGGAGAGGGATGGAAAGCGACAGCTGATTGGTGAGGGAGGTGCTTTCTATTAAGCACCTGACTAAGAGAGTGGAAGAGAGGGGGAGCAGAGGAGTGAGGGATAGAGGGAGAAAGATTAGGAAGCGGATAGGGATAAATGGTGAATGATGGGAAATAGAGTCTTCCTGATTGAACTTACGCTGAGAGCTACATTTATGTTGGAGCAGATGACTCCTGTGCAAAATAATCGAAAAAAGGCTGCCATACCTTACCAAATCCTTCAGTAGTGCCCTGCAAAGTAAACCTAAGATGTTCCAATTTGAGGTGTGCCATTACCCCCTCCCTCCACTGTTTGTGAGATGGTGGTGTAGCTTTTACCCAATTCAGTAAAATCAATCTTCTGGCTACCAGTAAAGAGAATCACTTTCCTCTGAGAGATTGTTAATCGTGTTTCATCTGGTGTCACAACAAAAATGGCTGTTAGAGCACTGGGCTTTATGTCTTTACTGTAAACGGATGATAGGGTCCTAAAAACATTGGCCCAGAACTCTGTCAGCTGGGGGCAGGACCAAAACATGTGGCCTGTGTTAGCTGGCCCTTGTTTACATCTTGGGCATGATGGATCCGCCCCATGATAAATTCTTACCAGTTTATCTCTTGTTAAATGAAGTCTGTGTACCACTTTAAATTGTATTAACCCGTGCCTAATACATATAGAGGAGCTGTGTATTAAATCTATTGCCCATCTCCAGTCAGCCTCTGATATGTCCAACTCTAAATCCTCCTCTCATTTCCTTTTTATACTATCAAGAGATGGGGAAGCCACCTTCTGGATATTCCCATATAGCAAACTGTCCCTTTAAGAGATGGATCTATGTCCAGTAGCTCATCTATCCACCCACTCTGAGGCAGTAGGAGAGATGGGGAGAATGTTTTTTTTACAAAATCTTGCACCTGGAAATATCTAAAATAATTGAGCTTTGAGGAGATTCCATACTCCTTCTCCAACTGAGCTGCAGACATGAATATCCCATCTTTAAAAAAAAAGATTTTTCACATATGCAACCCCAGCTCTAAACCAGTCCCTAAATGTCCTCCAAGGGCTGGGGAGCGTCTCTCTTTCTAAAATGTGCTCTAAATTGGACCCAGATTTTAATAGAGTGTTGCACAACAGGGTTGTTTGTATAGAGGTGTTTGCTCAAGGGTAGAGGGGCACAAACCAGAGAACGCAAGGACACTGGGCTCGACGCATATCTTTTCATATGTACCCATATAGGTGTTTCATCATCATCCATCTGTGAGATCCAATACAGCAATTTATGTATATTTGCAGCCCAATAATAGTGCAAAAAATTTGGTAAGGCCAAGCCTCCTTCTCACTTCTGTCTCTCCAGGAATTCCCATCTTATCCGGGGCACTGTTTTATTCCAGATAAAGATGTATATTTATTTAATTCTTTAAAGAATGATTTAGGAATAAAAATTGGTATTGCCTGAAACAAAAAGAGGAACTGTGGCATTATAGTCATTTTAACAGAATGTATCCTTCCAGCCAATGATAGGGGGAGAGAACACCATCTTTCCATATCCAGTTTTGCCTTATCCAATGTTACTTTGAAGTTATGAGTAAATAGGTCTTTATACCTACTTGTTACATTAACCCCCAAATAGGTAAATTTATCTTTACATATTGTAAAAGGGTAAGCCTGGAATGATAATTTCCTCGCCTGCTTATTGATTGGTTGATTTTATACCCAGACACTCTACCAAAATCATCAATAATATCAAGGGCCACCGGGATGCTCATGACAGGATTTGACACGAAGAGGAGGAGGTCATCGGCATATAAAGAAAGCTTATGGTTGTGTGCCCCTCTATGTATCCCCCTCAGCCCAGCAGCATTCCTCAGCATTATAGCAAGGGGCTCAATGGCGATATCAAAAAGCATGGGTGACAGAGGGCAACCTTGCCTTGTTCCTCGAAATAGAGGAAAAACCTCAGATATTATATTGTTTGCCCTTACCATAGCCTGGGGGCACTCATAGATTAACTTAATCCACGAAAAAATTTAGGACCAAATCCAAATTTCTCAAGGGCAGCGAAGAGATAGAAATACTCTATTCTATCGAAAGCTTTGTGGGCATCCAGGTAAATTACAAGTTCAGGCTCATTATTCTCTTCAGCATTATACATGACGTTGAACAGACGACGAAGATTACCTGAAAGTTGTCTGCCAGTAACAAACCCTGTCTGATCAGGATGTATTATCTTAGTTAAAATAGGTTCAATCCTAGCAGCCAACACTTTGGTCAATATCTTATAATCACAGCCAAGTAAGCTCACTGGGCGGTATGATTCACATTTAAGCGGATCTTTGTTCTTCTTAAGAAGTACAGAGATCATAGCCTCCGCTCTAAAAAAAAGGCTATTTGAGAGTTTACAAAATTTATAAAATTACCATCCGCCAATAGCCTAGTATTTAAACGCCACATTCGCCGCGGTGCCAAATTTTCTTGAAAGTGTAGCTTCAATAGGTCCAAATAGGTCCAAATACCCCCTTATGAAGAAAAGAAGAGCAAGGACCGTGACGTCGCCCGGTATGGCGCAGCCGGGGCCCCACCCTGGAGCCAGGCCCGGGATTGGGGCTCGAATGCGAGCGCCTGGTGGCGGGCCTTTCCCCACGGGGCCCGGCCGGGCTTAGCCCGAAGGAGCGACGTGTGGCCGACCCCCCATGGGCCCACCATCGGTGGGAGGAACCGTAAGGGGCCGGTGCAGAGTGGATTGGGTGGCAGTCGAAGGCGGGGGCCTCGGCGACCTGAACACGGGACACAGAAACTGGCTCTGGGGACATGGAATGTCACCTCGCTGGGGGGGAAGGAGCCTGAGCTCGTGCGGGAGGCCGAGCGGTACCGACTAGATATAGTCGGGCTCGCCTCCACACACAGCTCGGGTTCTGGAACCCAACTCCTTGAGAGGGGTTGGACTCTCTTCTATTCTGGAGTTGCCCATGGTGTGAGGTGGCGGGCTGGTGTGGGCTTGCTTATAGCCCCACAGCTTAGCTGCCATGTGTTGGAGTTTTCCCCAGTATGTGAGAGGGTCGCCTCCCTGTGCCTTCGGGTTGGGGAGAGGTCTCTCACTGTGGTTTCGGCGTATGCTGACCTTCTTACAGTCTCTGGGAGGGGTGCTGGATGGCACCCCAACCGGGGACTCTGTCATCTTGCTGGGAGACTTCAACGCCCACGTGGGCAGTGACAGTAACACCTGGAGAGGCGTGATTGGGAGGAACGGCCTCCCCGATCTGAACCCGAGTGGTGTTTTGTTATTGGACTTCTGTGCTGGGCATGGTTTGTCCATAACAAACACCATGTTCGAGCACAAGGTTGTCCATCGGTGCACGTGGCACCAGGACACCCTAGGCCGGAGGTCAATGATCGATTCTGTAATCGTGTCATCTGACCTTTGGCCTTGTGTTTTGGACACTCGGGTGAAGAGAGGGGCTGAGCTGTCAACTGATCACTACCTGGTGGTAAGTGGGATCCGTTGGTGGGGGAAGAGGCTGGACAGGCCCGGCAGGCCCAAACGTACTGTGCGGGTCTGTTGCGAGCGTTTGGCCAAACCCTCTGCTAGGGAGATCTTCAACTCCCACCTCTGGGAGAGCTTCACCCAGATTCCGAGGGAGGCTGGAGACATTGAGTCGGAGTGGACCATGTTTTCCACCTCCGTTGTCGATGCGGCCGTCCGAAGCTGCGGCCGCAAAACCTCTGGTGCCTGTCGTGGCGGCAATCCCCGGACCCGGTGGTGGACACCGGAGGTCAGGGATGCCGTCAAGCTGAAGAAGGAGTCCTATCGGGCCTGGTTGGCTTGTGGGACTCCTGAAGCAGCAGCAGATAGGTATCGGCAGGCCAAGCGTGCTGCAGCAAGGGCAGTTGTAGAGGCAAAAACTCGGGCCTGGGAGGAGTTCGGGGAGGCCATGGAGGAGGACATCCTCAAAGAGATTCTGGCAAACTGTCCGACACCTCAGGAGGGGGAAGCAGTACTCTGCCAACACTGTATTCAGTGGAGGTGGGGAGCTGTTGACCTTGTCTGGGGGGTGGTTGGACGGTGGAAAGAGTACTTTTTAAAAAGGGGGACCGGAGGGTGTGCTCCAACTACAGGGGGATCACACTCCTCAGCCTCCCTGGGAAAGTCTATGCCAGGGTACTGGAGAGGAGAATTAGGCCTATAGTCGAACCTCGGATTCAGGAGGAGCAATGTGGTTTTCGTCCTGGCCGCGGAACGCTGGACCAGCTCTATACCCTCCGCAGGGTGCTGGAGGGTTCATGGGAGTTCGCCCAACCAGTTCACATGTGTTTTGTGGACTTGGAGAAGGCGTTCGACCGTGTCCCTCGCGGCATCTTGTGGGAGGTGCTCTGGGAGTATGGGGTCCGTGGCCCTCTGCTGAGGGCTGTTAGGTCCCTGTATGACCGGAGCAGGAGTTTGGTTCGCATTGCCGGCAGTAAGTCAGACCTGTTCCCAGTGCATGTTGGACTCCGGCAGGGCTGCCCTTTGTCACCGGTTCTGTTCATAATTTTTATGGACAGAATTTCTAGGCGCAGCAAGGGACTGGAGAGGATCTGGTTCGGGAACCATAGGATTTCATCTCTGCTTTTTGCAGATGATGTTGTCCTGTTGGCTTCATCGAGCTGGGACCTTCAGTGTGCACTGGGACGGTTTGCAGCTGAGTGTGAAGCGGCTGGGATGAGAATCAGCACTTCCAAGTCTGAGGCCATGGTTCTCGACCGGAAAAAGGTAGTTTGTCCTCTCTGGGTGGGAGGAGAGCTCCTGCCCCAAGTGGAGGAGTTTGTGTATCTCGGGGTCTCGTTCACGAGTGAGGGAAAAATGGAGCGGGAGATTGACAGACGGATCGGTGCAGCTTCCGCAGTAAAGCGGTTGCTGTACCGGTCTGTTGTGGTGAAGAAGGAGCTGAGCTGGAAGGTGAAGCTCTTGATTTACCGGTCAATCTACGTCCCTACCCTCACCTATGGTCATGAGCTTTGGGTAGTGACCGAAAGAATGAGATCGCGAATACAGGCGGCCGAAATGAGTTTCCTTCGAAGGGTGGCTGGGCGCTCCCTTAGAGATAGGGTGAGAAGCTCAGTCACCCGAGAGGAGCTCGGAGTAGAGCCGCTGCTCCTCCACATCGAGAGGAGCCAGCTGAGGTGGCTCGGGCATCTGGGAACGCCTCGGGATTCCCCCAGAGGAGCTGGAGGAAGTGTCTGGTGAGAGGGAAGTCTGGGTGTCCCTGCTTAGACTGCTGCCCCCGCGACCCGGCCCCGGATAAGCGGTTGAAGATGGATGGATGGATGGTGTAGCTTCAATATGACTGGGCTGTGATCAGATATTACTATATCAGCGTATTCTATGTCAGTTACTGTAGGGATCAATGTTTTAATCCAACAAAAATTAGTCAATTCTAGTATATGACTGATGCGGCGGGGAGTAAAAAGAATACTGTCTGGAGGTCGGGTACATAAACCTCCATGGATCAAATATACAATATGTTTTGCAAAAAGAATTTATGCAGTGCGCTGATTTACTCAATACACCCGATACTGAGCTAGAGCGATCCAAAGCTGAATCCAGGACACAGTTAAAGTCTCCTCCTAGGATTAAATTATGTGTAACAATAAAAATAGATCTTTAAAGAATTGAACATTTTCCCAATTGGATGCGTATACATTTGCCAACACTACTGGCATATTAAACAGCTTTCCTATAACAATAATATACTGACCATGTTTATCTCTTATAGTAGTTGATTCTATAAATTGCACATTCCTGTGTCCTTGTTCATTAAATGTGTCTCTTGCAAATAGACTATCTCAGCTCCCAAATCTCTCAGATGTGAAAATACCGTACTCTGTTTTGCTGGTTTATTGATCGCCCTTACATTCCAGCACATGAATTTTGTATCCATTCTGTTCGCAGCCATGTTCAACGTCATGTCGGAGATCGGCAGCCCGCTGTCGCCCCTGTGTTTCCCACTACATGGGCCACACCTTAAAGATGTGGCAGCAAGGAAAAACAAGTTAAAAGGAGGGAGTTTAGGAAGACAAACACAGCTAACACATAACACATAGTATATACGAACGCTAACCCATATACAGTGCTCTTTAGCAAGCTCTCTCGTGGCCAACCGGTCCACCACCGCCTACACCGCCACTGTTTTACCGTGTGTGGCTCCGTGCATAACACCTCTCTTAAAAGTACAACACCACCCCTTTAAAGAGGAAACTTTTTTCAACGGTCCCTAATAAAATAAAATAAAAAACAGTGATAACAGTATCAGTGAAGGAGTACACCTTAAATATAACAAAAACAATAATATAAGGGAGGGCTGCAGTAAGTCCTATAGAAATAGGGATTATAAAAACACATCCCCAGTTTAACAAAGTCTGCCCTTTTATTATCCTGCCTATATTAATTCTCCGCTTTCTGCAATGTAAACATGTCTATATTGCAACTTAGCCAAAATCAAACCAGTCCATAGGCTTCATCCAGGGCTCAGTTCTTTTTTGATGTATTCGATGGCACCCCTTCTTTTATCCCCATGATGCGTATGTTATTGCGACGCGACCGAGCTTCAAGATCTTCACTCCATCCCCTCAACTTCAGTATCTCCTTCTCCATTTCCTGCAGCTTTGCACCCATGTTGGTTATGGTGTCAGATTGTTCATTCAGCGTCCCATCTACCTCTTTTTCCGGTTCATCCATCCTGTCAGCCAAACTGCTAGTTTTATCACCAATCAGCCTCATCTCCCCTCGAAGCAACTCGAACTGAATCTTGGTGCTCTCCTCCAAACTTTTCATCCAGTTTTCCATCTCGGCCTTCGTCTCTTTTCTCCCCTTCTCTATTTCTTCTTTGCACCTACGATTTCAGTCTTCAACTCCTGCCATTCGAGTTGATCGGGAGGTCATTTTCGATCCAAAGTTGCGCTGAAAATATGCTTGTTCACTACTACACCAAACCCTTATTTGTCCAGCTCCCCCCGTTAAAGAAATATGGTGATATAACTATTTTCTGACTACTTTTACACGGAGCCTCCGCACACACGTCTTCACACGGCAAAGCACATCCGGAAGTCTCGGCAGTTTCACTTTAAAACGAAGAATATTAATCATCTGTGGAAGCTATAAAACGCTAAAAACATCAGCCAATCCTACGAGGCGCACCTGCGCGAAGTATTGGCTGGTTGTCACTCTCTTCCTGCTCTGCGCGCACCAGAGAGGTACGTGCATGATGGCCGAGGTCACAGACTGGTTGGGAGGCGTGGCTTTGGGGTAAGCGCCGAGAGAAAGCGGCCTGTGTTTACTTTCAAAATCTGGCTGACTCTCACTGAGTTTTCAAAATCTCCTACCCTACCTTTAAGTGAGGTAACCTTAAGATCACTTATTTATTATATCTAGAGAAACTAAAAATTGCCAAATCCTTCTGTAAAGGACCACACTAGTCCCTGTATGTTTGTTTTTTGAGCAAATTATAAATATGTCTACTTTATCATTTTGATTTATTTGCAAATTTTGTCTTTACACATCTTTAATGTGGTTGGTGTGCAAATGTGTGATTGGAAATTTTATGTGCCTGAATTGTGTGTGTGTGTCTGTAGTATTGAATTTTGGCCTATGAGTGACACCGTAGCTTGCACAGGTGGAGAGCTTTAAGTGCAACCCGCAGGTGTTATCATTAGGAAGCTGCTTTGTTTGGGCCTGGGTTCTTTGAACCTGTCTCCAAGTTGTAAGTCTCATTTGCACAATAGAAGTAAACTTTGATGCCTGTTTTAGTAACAGAATAAAAGGATCATCGTATTAGACATTTGCATTCCTTGGTGAGCACAGCGAGGCATGTTTGTTTTACTCATCATTAGTGTCTTGTATTTATGAAATGCATTGCTGTGTGTATGAAGGTTTGGCATTTTATCTGTTTAACGTAATAAGGAGTTTGTATTTGTTAGGAACTGTATTGTGAAATGTTTGTATATTTTGAATGCAGTTTTCACGCTGCTACGGTGTAAGAAGGAAAGGATTTCTGTAAAGCTGATGCTGCTGCGAATAAAATAAAGGAAACCTAGAGCACCTGTCGAGACTCTCTCTGGGATCCAAGGGGTTGCTATACCTTTGAATATACAAAGGTTAACAATTACCCCTTTAATCAATACCATCATGTGGAATAACTTGGGGTAGGTGAAACTAAGAGGTATGCCCCCACTTATGAGTAACAGTCCAGTTGCAGGAGCATCACTAGGCATCCCACTATGGTGTCCACCCTCTACACCAGGGGCCTTAGTAGTAGCGGCCCGATATTTTGTGGCCCCCCACTTGACATCAAAGTTTAGTGTTAGTGCGGCCCGCACATTTTTCTCACACGCACTTATTTACTGAGGCTTGTCCTGTGCATTTTATTTTTATTATTAATTCCCCCGTCAGTATTTCTCTGATATTTGAATTTTTTTTGAGGAGTGGCAGCCTCCGTTCCGCTCGGCGTGTCGTTTCTGTCTCTGCATGCTCGCGCATTTCTCTGCTGCAGAGGAGTTCCGCCCCCCGACACACACACACACACACAGGCGTGCGCACACACATGTGAGCGTACTGCACCGGAGGACAGAGAGCGCGCATTGAAAACTGTGTCAAGCGACACGTTGTCTGTTGGACAGTTATCAGCAGCCTGGCCATGCTGGTATGTTGACGGTGTTTGTTTTCAGGTGCTGTCTGTGCGCATGTAGCAGTGCTCATAGTCCCAGAATGGATCAAACTAGGAGACTGCCGCGTGTTAATCAGCATTTCCATTTGTGCTCGCTGTGAATACGCAGGTCACATGAAGTACTTTTAGTTTCTGTCTTTCTTTTTAATCAGGATGCTAGTTGAATGGAATGTTCTCAGTGGCTGCCCTCACTGTAAACAAGCTGCGCACACGCCTGACTCCTGACATGTGTCTGTGTGAGGAGCCAGTGAACAACTTCTTTTCATGTTAAAGCAGCTTGACATATTTTATTTATTTTCTATTCACAATAGATTTTGTTATACTAGCCTACATAAATGTCATTGTCTGTACTGTATCCCCAATGGTACAGCAAATCAGTCATTAAGGAATATGACATGCAGTTTATTTAGTAAACAATGTTTAGATTTTAGTCTTAGTGAAACTGAGGGAAATTCAGGCCCAGGAAAATCACCTCTTATCAATTCGATCGATAAGGTCATTCAACTAACGATTATTGAATGAATCAATAATTTGCATCCCTATTCTGACCTGTTATTAATAAAGATTGAGACGATTAGACCAGTTGTACTTTTTTTTGAATATTTGAAACCCTTTTTTCTAATGTGGCCTTAATGCAGCCCAGCCTCACCCAGACTCTACCCCCAGCGGCCCCCCGGGTAAGTTGACTTTGAGACCCCTGCTTTACACCAACCTCCCGTCCCCAAGTTTATCAATATAAACCTTATTAAACCCCAATTTCGGTTAGTTATACAACAATTGAAGACATATAAACATATTAAAGTAGATGAGTTAATGCCTATCCTTTGTAGAGTGTATACAGCCAAAATAATCCAGTAAAATATATCAAGAGAAAGCAGAGTAAATTATAAACTCAAAATTAAAACCTCTTTACAGAGCACCTGCAAACCAGAAGTGTAGACTGTCTTCCCACATCCCGCCTGGCTTCTGAAGTGTTTGTAAACAACATCCGTACATGGTCAGCATGTACGGATGTACTGATGTAAGGCAGAGACTTTGTAAAACATGTGTTCCGGCAGTTGACTCCAATGCCACAGCATTTTCTTCATTACGTCTCTGTCCGTTCATTTTTCTCTCACCACTCCTCCAAGTCACAGCTCGTCAGGGTACGGCTCCACATGTAGCACTCGAGAGCCCAGCATGCAACATGTACACATTTATAAGTTATATCGTGATAATTATGGTTATCGTTTTTATCGCACACTTAAACTTCCTTCGCCTCATTTAAGAACTTGTCCACCTCCTGTGCACTTCTGAATGAGTAGCCCTTCCCGTTGTAGGCAAAAAACAGGTTGGCCGGGTAGCGCATTTGGAAGCGTATTCCTCTCTGGATAAGTCGTTCACACACTCCTTTGAACTGGCGCCTGGCATCCCTCGACTGAACCGAGAGGTCTTGGCGATGTAAATCTTGCTGCCTTGGTAGTTGAGCTCACCTTTCTCCTGGGAGGCTGTGCGAATCCGTTGTTTGTCACGGAAAATGTGTAGCTTGAGGATAACCGGTCGGTTGTAATTCTGCTTTGGTACATACCAACATATCGCAAAATTCACTTTAAAACTGTTCCATTTTTAAAATCAGTAAGCAGTTTTTACTTACAAACACTAACAATTTGCCAGGAATACTTAATTTGAGAAGACATAATGTACTTTTTGGTACAAATCTAATCACAAAGTGGTGTACAGTGGGGATCGAAATGTTTGGGCACCCCAGGTAAAAATGTGTATTAATGTGCATAAAGAAGCCAAGGAAAGATGGAAAAATCAAATTACAAATTAGACATTCTTATATTATGTCAAAAAAGTTAATTTTATTTCCATCATTTACACTGATGAAATAACAGAAAACCAAAAATGGCATCTGCAAAAGTTTGGGCACCCTGCAGAGTTAATGTCTTACCACCTTTAGCAAGCTGAGACCTGGCAGTGTTATGGATTGTTCTCAATCATCATCTGGAAAGACCAGGTGACCAGGTGCAGCAGCTCCTCACCTGGGTATGTCAGATCACATCTCTGTGGAACTGATTCCAGTATATAAACCTCTGATCTGCAGGACAAGACCAATCACCAAAACAGTATGGACTGAGGAGGCTTCCTCAGCACTACAGGACTGTTTTGAACTCACTGACTGGGGAGTGTTTAAAAATGGCTCAGACCTGGAGACCTACACATCATCCATCCTGGACTACGTGCAGTTCTGCACTGATGCTGTTCTACCCAGAAAGTCTGTCAAGGTGTTTCAAAACCAGAAACCATGGTGGGACAGCACAGTGCGGTCTCTGCTCAAAGCTCAGCATGTAGCCTCCAGGTCAGGTGACTGGCCTACAGCAGGGCCCGGACAGAACTGAGAAAGGGCATCCAGCAGGCCAAACACCGGTACAGACAGCGCATCAAGGAGCACTTCACTGACAACAACCCACGGGAAATGTGGAGAGGCATCAGATCTTTACCGGACTACAGGAACAGTAACCAGCAGATCAGCCACGACTTCACTCTGCCTGACACCTTCTTTGCATGCTTTGACACACCTGGCAGCAGAGAGACTGTTCATCTTCCACTGCTGGAGGAGCAGCCCCAGCCTCTGGTTCTGCAGCATCACCAAGTGAGCTCCACCTTGAGGAGGATCAACACCAACAAAGCTGCAGGACCAGATAAGTGTCAGGTCGGGTACTGAAACTGTGTGCTGTGAGCTGGCTGGTGTTTTTCTGGACATTTTTTTAACCTGTCTCCTCAGCTTGCTTCAGTTCCTGTGTGCCTCAAGTCCTCTATCATTGTGCCTGTGCCAAAAAAATCTGCTGTCACCAGCCTCAATGATTACCGCCCTGTTGCTCAGGCACCAGTAATTATGAAGTGCTTTGATAGGATCGTCCTAAGCCACATCAAGGATGTCATTCCTGCTACTCTGGACAGACATCAGTTCGCCTACAGGGAGAACCGGTCGACAGAGTCTCTCTAGCACTGCACACCGCCCTGAATGCTGACTTCAGTTCAGCATTCAACACTGTGATCCCGGACAAGCTGACACTGAAACTCCACAACTTGGGACTCCCTGGCTCTCTGTGCTTCTGGATCAAGGACTTTCTCACCAACAGGCCTCAAGTGGTGAGAATTTGGGACTCCGCCTCATCCACACTGATCCTGAGCACAGGCACACTGCATAGGTGTGTGCTCTGCCCGGTTCTTTGCACCCTGTTCACACATGACTGTTCTGCCATTCATTCCACAAACATGGTTGTGAAGTTTGCAGATGATACCACCGTAGTGGGGCTCATATCAGACAATGATGAGACTCACTACAGAGAGGAGATCCAGCAACTGACAGGATGGTGTTCAGACAATAACATTGTCCTGAACACTAGCAAGACCAAGGAGGTCATTGTGGACTTTAGGAGATCCAGGAGGATGGAACACATCCCTCTCCTCATTCATAGGGAGGAGGTGGAGCGGGTGGACAACATCAAGTTCCTGGGCATCCACATCACATCTGACCTGTCTTGGTCCATGCACACGTCCCACCTGGTGAAGAATGCCCAACAAAGTTTAGTGCGCATGCGTCACGACGCATGAAGCCTGTTTCAGTGGCTCCGTGTTTCTCGCCTACTTTTTCCTACTTTATTGTTTTTTCTTAATTATTTTTGATTCTCTTTTTGAACATCGGCAAGACTTTAATAACCCCTACTAAACATGTTGGTTTGGAGAGTCTTTGTCTGGTTTTTCACGGCGGAATTACTCTTTTTGTTCTGCAACGTGACCGTCGCTCAGCAACAATGCTTTGTTTACACCAGGGATCAGCTGATGGCGCTGAAGCCGGCCGGCTCAGTAATGGCGAG
This sequence comes from Parambassis ranga, assembly GCF_900634625.1. NCBI lineage: Eukaryota > Metazoa > Chordata > Actinopteri > Ambassidae > Parambassis > Parambassis ranga. The sequence continues at coordinate 22,151,160 of NC_041036.1, forward strand.
GGAGGATATTCCAGCTGAACTATGGAGGAAGGCACACCGGGGTTGCAGAGGGAAAGGATCACTAAGGAGGAGGAAAAGAACCCGGTCCATGAAAAAACAGGGACTCTTAGAGAGGAAGAGATACAAGCCGTGTCTCCCCTCTGTGATCATGGGCAACGTGAGATCACTGGGCAACAAGATGGACGAGCTAACAGGGCTAGCCAGGAGCCAGAAAGAATACCGGGAGAGTAGCCTGATGATTTTTTCCGAGTCATGGCTACATGCGGATATTCCCAACAACAACGTCTCCGTCGAGGGATTTCAGACGGTTCGAGCTGACAGGGATTGCACCGAGAGCGGTAAGCGGAAAGGAGGTGGGCTTGCTGTTTTTGTTAACAACAGATGGTGCAATCCTGGTCATATTACAATCAAGGACCGTATCTGTAGCCCCGACATTGAACTGCTAGCGGTTGGCCTCAGACCATACTATTTGCCCCGTGAGTTCTCACACACCATCGCCGTCGCAGTCTACATCCCACCACTCGCTAACCCGACAGTGGCCTGTGACGTCATCCACTCGGCAATTGCCGAACTTCAGACGGAACACCCGACTGCTCTCATCATCATCTCCGGTGATTTTAACCACGTCTCCATAGACAAAACACTCCCTAAATTCACCCTTTATGTGACCTGTAAGACCAGAGAGGAGAGGACCCTGGACTTGCTGTATGTAAACGTGAAGGATGCATACAGCTGTGCCCCCCTACCCCCTCTGGGAAGATCGGATCACAACTTGATTCACCTCACCCCCTGTTATGAGCCCTTGGTTAAGAGGCTGCCTGTGACCACAAGGACAGTGAGGAGATGGTCAGAGGACAGCTGTCTGGCACTACAGGGCTGCTTTGAAACAACAGACTGGGAGGTGCTCTGTGAGCCGCATGGTGAGGACATTGATGGGCTTACAGGGTGCATCACTGACTACAATAATTTCTGTGTTGACTGCAATGTCACAACAAGGACTGTTAAATGTTACCCAAACAACAAGCCCTGGGTAACAAAGGACATTAAAGCCATCCTCAATGAAAAGAAGCGGGCTTTCAGAGGTGGCAACAGGGAGGAGCTGAGGGCCATTCAGAGTGACCTGAAGGTGAAAACCAGAGAGGCTAAAGGCTGTTCCATACTCCGCGAGACAAAGAGCGGAGAACGCGCTCCACGGGTGGTAAGAGATACAAAAAAAAGGTCTTTTCCGCACTGAGGTACCATACTCCGCGAGACGCGTGTGTGCAGAACTCCTCATACGGCCCGCCCACTAAACTATAAGGAAAGACTTTACTGAGTTTTTTAACACACCACAAGGACTTGTGCCATGGCAAGAGGGCATTATACAGAGAGGGTGCCTGCAACAGCGTGAGATGTCTGGTGATGAGTTGTGAAAATGCGACATTAAAAGTAACAATAGCAAAGATTCAGTGTTTGTGCCTTTATGACCACATTTGCACATCTACTGTGTTCCAATGTGCCTGCGATACTTCAAACTGTCCGGTGATGAGCTGTGAAGATGCGACATTAAAAGTAACAATAGCAAAGATATTGACAGACGAGCCTGTTATGCCCGGGTATGTAGGAGTATATAGAATGGTAATAACAGTCACCATCTGGTATGTGTGAACGGCTGTCTGGAGTTATTGGTGACAAATCACCCTGACTTGCCTTTCTTTCTTTCTTTTATTGCTCATCATGCAAAACCGGTATGGTCTTGTCTAAATCTGTTGAATCAGTGCTGTTTATACACCTACCTATATACCTGGAGAGGCTCTTGCGCTTCTCCACTTTCATCACGCCCACAATAAATTCCGACCAATCACAGCATGGTTGCCGCACAGCCTTGAAAGACAAAGTTCGGCCCGGACCCTGTGCACAGGAGTGCAGATCAGCGGGCGGTCAGAGACAAAAAATGACGTCATTTTGTGGGCGTAACGTCTGCAGGGGGGAAAAATGTCTTTGTCTCGCGGAGTATGGATTCAGCTTAAAGAACACTACAGGAGGAAGCTGGAGTGGAAGCTCCAGCAGAACAACATGAGGGAGGTCTGGAGCGGCATGAGGACCATCACAGGATTCAGACCAGCTACCAGAGGGGTTGATGGTAGCGTGGAAAGGGCCAATGAATTAAACCTGTTCTTTAACAGATTTGACACTGTGGTCCCGGTCCACGCTGAGTCTCCTGGTTTGGAACCTGCACTGTTCCCTCCCCTCCCCCCTCTTGACGCCTCCATCACCTACAATGGCCCCCCACCGCCACCTCCAATCACCTCCTCTAATGGCCCTCTTCTGTCTGTGCACTCCCCTCCTCCGCACTCTCAGTCTCCACTCTTCACACCTCTCCAGGTTAGAAGACAGCTGAGCAAACTCCCCACCAGCAAGGCTGCTGGACCTGATGGTGTTAGCCCTCGGGTCCTCAAAGACTGTGCTGACCAGCTCTGTGGAGTGCTTCACCGGGTCTTCACCATGAGCCTGAGTCTCCAGAGGGTCCCTGTGCTGTGGAAGACGTCGTGCATAGTGCCGGTGCCGAAGACACTGCGGCCCAGTGGTTCTTCGGACTACCGACCAGTGGCACTGACGTCACACATCATCAGGACCCTGGAGAGACTCATTCTGGAACAGCTCCGGCCTACTGTTAGGCCTCACCTGGACCCTCTCCAGTTCGCCTATCAGCCCCAGCTGGGAGTTGAGGATGCCATCATCTACCTGCTGAACCGGGTCTACACCCACCTGGACAAGCCTCTCTAGGTCTAGGACTCTATTTTCTGAGGAGGCTCCGGTCTTTTAACATCTGTCGGACTATGCTGAGGATTTTCTATGAGTCTGTGGTTGCCAGTGCCATTTTGTTTGCTGTTGTGTGCTGGGGCAGCAGACTGAAAGCAGCAGACACAAACAGACTCAACAAACTGATCCGAAGGGCCGGGGATGTGGTGGGGGTGGAGCTGGACTCCCTGACAGCAGTGTCAGACAGAAGGATGCTGTCTAAGCTGCAGGGGATCCTGGAGAACAGCTTCCATCCTCTACACCACATGCTGCTGAAGTGCAGGAGTACTTTCAGTGCCAGACTGATCCCTCCTAAATGCACCACTGAGCGCCACAGGAGGTCCTTCCTTCCTGTGGCCATCAAACTGTACAACACCTCCCTCTGAGACCAGAACACACTGTCTTGTAATCATATCCATATTGGATTTATTTAGACAAGATTTTATTGCACATGGTACAAGTTGTATTATATATGACTTTAGTCTTCACTTGCCAGGATTTGACTTGAATGTATATTAATGTTTAGAATTTATTAGGTTTTATTTTATATTTTTTATTTTTATGCTCACTACTTTACCTTATTTGTATTTCTGTCTTTTTTGAGTACACACGGAGCACCTGGAACGAAAGCAATTTCCCCCTGGGATCAATAAAGTATTTCTGATTCTGATTCTGATTCAAAGGCTCATCTTTCTCAGGAAGCTCAAGAGGACTGGACTCTCCCCTCAGCTTCTGACAAACTTCTAACGAGTCACAATAGAAAGCACCCTCTGTCTGAGTGCAACAGTGTGGTACGGGAGCTGCACTGTACAGGACAAGGACTTGGCCCGGGTGGTGAAGACAGCACAGGGGATTGGGGGGAGTCTTCAAGGGAGGGCTGGTCGTATAGCAGCAGACCCCACCCACCCAGGACACCAACTGTTTGTACCTCTTCCCTCTGGAAATAGGTACAGGAGCATCAGAACGCACACCAACAGACTAAGACACAGCTTCTTCCCCAGAGCTGTCATATCCATTAGCCCACATACACGTCCCACCCCCCCAAAGATTGACCAATAAACCTCTGTACACAGACACTGTGCACTTTAAACCATTAATACACTGCAATTTGTACAATAGATTTATACTGGTCACTTTGAAAAATACATTTGCACTGTTAGTTTTACTCTTTTTATTCTTTATTCTATTTTATATTTATCTGGGTATATTTTAAGCATCTCTCTCTTTATTATGTGTCATATGTGTCCAAGCCAGGAGCTGCTGGACAGAATTTCATTGTGTCTTGCATAGTGACAATAAAGATTCTTGATTCTTGAAATGGAAGTCATCAGGAACAGTGGAAGTTAAAGCAAGATCTGGAAGACCAAGAAAAATATCAGACAGAACAGCTTGCAGGATTGTGAGAAAATTAAGTCAAAACCCATGTTTGACTGCACGATCCTTCCAGAAAGAGCTGGCATAAACTGGAGTTGTGGTACATTATTCCACTATAAAGATATCCTTGTACAAATATGGTCTTCATGGAACAGTCATCAGAAGAAAACCTCTTCCAGGTCCTCACCACAAAAATCAGTGTTTGAAGTTTGCAAATCAACATATAGACAAGCCTGATGCATTTTGGACATTTTGGACACCTTGATGCCATCTGTGAAAAAGCTGAAGTTAAAGAGAGGATGGCTTCTACAAATGGATACTGATCCTAAACACACCTCAAAATACATGGTGGATTACATCAAGAGGCGTAAACTGATGGTTTTGCCATGGCCTTCACAATCTCCTGACCTCAACATAATTGAAAATCTATGGAGAGACCTTAAAAGAGCAGTGCGTGACAGACAGCCCAGAAATCTCAAAGAACTGAAAGATTTTGTAAGGAAGAATGGGCAAAGATACCTTAAACAAGACTCTTGGCTGGCTACAAAAAGCATTTACAAGCTGTGATACTTAGCCAAAGGGGGCAGTACAAGATATTAACTCGGCAGGGTGCCCAAACTTTTGCAGACGCTATTTTCTATGGAGTAAGACCGCTTTCAAAAAGATGTAGGTGTGATTCCACCCATTCATATTTGTTATGTAGTAAATTTGTATGTTAATAACAGTGTTGTACATAAAATTCTGCTGTCACATGTGTAAGTTTAAGAACTTGTCCGGGTTTGGATTGTTTTTCTGTGAGTATAACTCTAAAAGCTGTGAGTGCAACATCCTGTGTGAATGAATACAACTCTAATTTCTACGACTACGAATTCAAGTTTGTGGGTACGAGTCAAAAACTGCTGAACTGACGTCACTGAGGTCACAGGCAGGTCGCAGGGGAAAGTAATTAAACCACGATTTTTCCCAAACACGCCTGCTCCACATTCAAAGGTGCCTGAGGACAGTGGACCAGGTTGATCAGCATCACAGGTAAAGTCATACACATTGTGTATCCAGTATTCATTCCATGAAGTTGTACTATTTCCAAATAATATATAGTTCTTGGACTTACCGCATTAGCTTGCAAGCTAACGACATGCCGGCAACGCTAAGTTAGTGCTAGCATTACTAGCATTAAAAGCTTGTGCTTAATTATTCAAGATTCAAAGCGTTTATTGTCATATGCACAGTATAGAAACTGGTTTCTCTGTACAGTGAAATTCTTACTTTGCTGCTCACACTGAATGTCATAAAGGTTAAAGAAGACGAAATAGAATAATTTGCAAAAGAGCAATTTCAATTCAATTCAATTCAGTTTTATTTATATAGCGCATATTACAATCAGACATTGTCTCAAAGCGCTTCACAGGAACCCCCCTAAGAGCACTGTGGCAAGGAAAAACTCCCTTTAAGAGGAAGAAACCTTGAGCAGGACCCGTCAACTTAAGGGGGAACCAGTCCTGCTGCTAGTCAGAGAGGATGAGGGAGAGAGAGAGAGAGAGAGAGGATGAAGGAGAGAGAGAGAGAGAGAGAGAGAGAGGAGCAAACATGATACAAACATGATACAGTACAGAGCAAACATGACAGCAAGATGAAACAGTGATTATATTGCAATAGATATCTATATATATCGTCGGTCCATAAGTAGGAATAGTAATTTGATAGTAAAGATGAGCAGCAGGGGCTAGTGAAGTCGATGAGCACAGGAGAGACTGCAGGTCAGTATGCAGGTCTTGAGACCTGCAAAGAGAGAGAGCGAGAGCGAGGCACAGAACTACAAGGAAGACAGTTAACACAGATTATGAGACGATATTACCCAGTATGATCCAGACTAAGGAGAGTGGAGGAGAGGTCAGAGGGTGTTCAGAGGATCGTGTTTGTGCCCCCCGACAACGTAGAGCAAGAGAGACTTCACGGGCCGGACTGCAGGTCATCATCCAGGTCTTGAGACCAGTGTGAGCCAGACTAAGGAGAGAAAAGGAGAGGTTAGAGGGTGAGAGGGAAACTGCTCAGTGGATCATGTTTGTGCCCCCCGACAACGTAGGCCTAGAGCAGCATAGCTGTGCTACACACTAGGTCTAAGGCTAACTGTACGCCTTACTAAACAGAAAAGTTTTAAGTCTAGTCTTAAAGGTGGAGGCAGTGTCTGCCTCTCGGACCCAGATTGGTAACTGGTTCCATAATAGCGGTGCCTGATAGCTGAAAGCTCGTCCTCCCATTCTACTTCTATGAATCCTAGGAACTACTAGTAAACCTGCACTCAGAGATCTGAGTGTCCTATTAGGAACATATGGTACAATCAGGTCCTGCAGATACAATGGAGCAAGTCCATGAAGAGCCTTGTAGGTTAGAAGAAGGATCTTGAAGTGTATTCTTGAGTCCACTGGGAGCCAGTGAAGAGACGCTAGGACAGGAGAGATATGATCCCTTTGGCTGCTTCCTGTCAGAACTCTAGCTGCTGCGTTCTGGATCAGCTGCAGACTGTTGATGGAGTAATGTGGACATCCTGACAATAAAGAGTTGCAGTAGTCCAGTCTTGAAGTGACAAAAGCATGGATGAGCTTTTCAGCATCACTCTGAGAGAGGATGCTCCTGATCTTAGTAATGTTACGCAGGTGAAAGAAAGCGGTCCTGGAGACCTGCTTAATATGAGAGACAAACGACATGTCTTGATCAAAGATAACTCCAAGGTTCCTCACAGTCGTACTGGAGGCCAGAGTAAATCCATCCAGGGAGAAAGTATTATCTGATAAACTAGTTCTGAGATGTTTCGGTCCAAAAGCAATGACCTCAGTCTTGTCCGAGTTTAATAGTAAACAGTTGGAGGACATCCAGTCCTTTATGTCCTTTAGACACGCCTGTGTCTGACTAGCGGCTCCGTTTCTTCAGGCTTCATGGATAAATACAGCTGGGTATCATCAGCATAACAATGAAAGTTTATGCCGTGCTTCTGGATGATGTTTCCTAGAGGGAGCATGTAGAGGGTGAACAGGATCGGTCCGAGCACAGAACCCTGTGGAACACCGTGGTTAACCCTTGTACCTGTGGAAGACACATCGTTAGTGTGAACAAAATGAAATCTGTCAGATAAATATGATTTAAACCAGCGCAGTGCTGTTCCTGTAATCCTGATCTCGTGTTCCAATCTGTGTAGCAGGATGCGATGGTCTACGGTGTCGAAGGCAGCACTGAGATCCAGTAGAACAAGTACAGAGACGAGTCCACGGTCCGATGCCATGAGGAGGTCATTGGTGACTTTAAGCAGTGCTGTTTCTGTGCTGTGATGGGCTCTGAAACCAGACTGGAAAGCATCAAACAGACTGTTACTACACAGGTGGTCGTTTAGCTGACTTACAACAGCTCTTTCGAGTAGTTTGGAGATAAAGGTGAGGTTGGAGATCGGTCTGTAGTTTCCTAGGACGTCCGGGTCCAGTGAAGGTTTTTTAAGTATCGGAATGATCACAGCAGTTTTAAAAGCCTGTGGTACATATCCTGTTCCCAGAGACAAGTTGATCTGTCCTAATATAGAGTCTCCGATCAGAGGAATAGCATCCTTGAGGAGCTGTGAAGGGATCGGATCCAGAAGACAGGTAGTAGGTTTAGACTTGCTGATGCTGGTGGTCAGCTCAGGGAGGCCGATGGGCGCGAAGCAGTCCAGAGTTAGATCAGGATCCGTTTCCAGAAGTGGCGGTGTATCCTCAGCGGTCACAGAGAGATTGTGGTTGATTTGTCCTCTAATAGTGGTGATTTTATCGGTGAAGAAGCTCATGAAGTCTTCACTACTAAGAGCTGCAGGAATGCGAGGTTCCACAGAGCTGTGGCTCTTTGTCAGCCTGGCCACGGCGTTAAAGAGAAAGCGCGGGTTGTTCTTGTTTTCTTCTATTAGTGATGAATAGTAGGCTGTCCTGGCTTTACGAAGGGCCTTCTTATACGTCAGCAGACTGTCTCTCCAGATCCTCCGAGAGTCATCTGATTTAGAGGACTGCCACATCCTCTCCATCCTACGTGTAATCCGTTTCAGTGATCGGATGTTTGAGTTGTACCACGGAGCTAGCCTCTTCTGGTTTGTAGTTTTCTTCTTCTTCAGTGGAGCAATCCTGTTTAAGACTGAGTGTAGTGTGTCTGCAGTGTTGTTGACAAAGCAGTCCAGCTCTGCAGGAGTAACATTTAAGTTGGTACCCCCATCAGTACTTGGGACTGTGGGGAGTACTGGTAGGATTGCTGTCCTAAACTGCTTTACGGCGTCTTCAGACAGACATCTGCTGTAGTAGACCTTTTCCTTAGGTGCTGGTAGGTCTGAAAGAGAGAAGTCAAAAGTTATTAATGAGTGATCTGAAAGAACAGGATTTTGAGACCACACTAGCAGGTTCTCAGCTTCCAGGCCGTAGGTGAGAACCAGGTCGAGGGTGTGACTGTGGCAGTGTGTGGGTTCATTTACTAACTGAAAGAACCCAACTGAATCCAAGAGTGAGTTGAAGGCAATCTTCAGACTGTCGGAGTCGAGGTCCATATGAATGTTAAAGTCACCCACTATAATGACTTTATCTGTGCTAAGCACTAAACTTGATAAGAAGTCTGAAAACTCCAGCAGGAACTCTGAATAAGCAGCAGCAGGTGGACGATACACTACGACGAGTAAAACAAATTCTAACTTCTTCCAGCTTCCGTGAGACAGGCTGAGAGTGAGACTCTCAAAAGAAGTATGAGTAGACTTAGGTTTAGGATTCATCTGAAGACTGGAGCGGTAGATTGCTGCCACTCCTCCTCCGCGACCTGTAACTCTAGGAACATGACAGTTAGTATAACAGGACGGAGTTGATTCATTTAAAGCAACATATTCTTCACCCTGTAACCAAGTCTCAGTGAGACAAAGTATATCAGTGTGATGATCAATAATTAGATCATTAACTAAGAGCGACTTAGAGTGTAGGGATCGTATGTTAAACAATCCACACCTGAGTGTTCTGTTACCTTGTTCTATGTGTTTGTGTGTGTTAGTGTGTATTTTTATGAGGTTATTATGATTAATATATCTTAACTTGTGTGCTTGATGAACTGTGGGAGGACGTGTGACCGTCACCACTTCAATAACATTATTAAGCTTAGTGTTTCTATGTGTATTTGTGTTTAATGTGTTTCTAACTGAGGGCGGCAGTCCTCCAGGAGCAGCAGAGAGGTGTGTAGGACAGCGACTCTGCCTCCTGGCCTCGACCCTGGGTTGTCAGGTTGGTCTAATAAACTTGGCTATGTTGCTAGAAATCAGAGCTGCACCACCCTGGGTGGGATGGATGCCGTCTCTCCTAATAAGGCCAGGTTTCCCCCAGAAAGTTTCCCAGTTATCTATAAAGGCCACGTTATTTTCTGGACACCACCATGACAGCCAGCGACGGAGCGAGGACATGCGACTAAACATGTCATCACTGATCAGATTTGGGAGGGGACCAGAGAACGCTACGGAGTCCGACATGGTTTTAGCTAAATTACACACCGACTCAATATTAACTTTAGTGACCTCAGACTGGCGAAGCCGGGTGTCATTAACACCGACGTGAATTATAATCCTACTGTATTTATGCTTATCTCTCGCCAGCAGCTTCAGGCTACCCTCTATGTCGCCCGCTCTGGCCCCCGGGATGCACTTAACTATAGCCGCTGGTGTCGGCTTTACATGCCGCAGAACAGAGTCGCCAATAACCAGGGTCGGCTTCTCAGCGGGTGTGTCGCCGAGTGGGGAAAAACGGTTCGATATGTCAAGCGGCTGGTGGTGAACCACGGGCCTTTGTTTCGGGCTACGCTTCCTTCGAACCGCCACCCAACCTCTCTGACTTCCCGGCTGCTCAGTGGCTGCCGGGGTGCGGATAACATCAGCTAAGGCAGGCTGGTCCGCACAGGCTAACTGCTGCTGGCTAGATGCTGTGGCTACAGGTCTATTATCTAACATGCGGAGCCGAACCTCTAACTCGCTTAGCCTCGCCTCCAAGACTGTGAATAAGCTACACTTTGTGCACACCTCACGCTCACTAAAGGAGGCAGAGGAGTAGCTAAATATGTCACAAACCATGCAGTGAGCAGGAGAGGGAGATGCAGAGCGAGTGGAAGAAGCCATGCTAAGCGCTAATGCTAACCGCTAAGTTACGGTAAGCTTCGCTACAGTGGTAAACGAGAAGGGAACCCAGAAACTGGTGCACTTAACTCTAACACTACGGTGCTTGTGTATTACCACAATAAAAGCAAACACAATATGTCTAATGCAGAAAGTCCGTAGCACCAACAGCGTACACCAAGTGAACAAACAGGACAGTGTCGAAACAGGAAGTGACGCAATACGTTACCCACTGACGCAATTTGAAGAGCACATATGCAAATAAGTACACAAAATATAAATTATGGAAGTAAATGAAGCTATATACATATAAATGTGCATGTGCGCTACATCAGCTGTTGTTGCAATGAATCATAGTGCAAAAAACTGTCAGGAGGTAAACAGTTGTACATGTGCAGTTATTGGATTGGATATTAAGGTGCATAGAGAAAAAAAATAGATAAACAGTATTGCAGTTACTGTTACTGCATGTAAACATGTCAGCATGTAAACCAGGGGTCAGCAACTGGCAACTGGCGGGTCCGGACCCAGAACGACCCGAACTTATAGTCTAAACCTGACGGGGTACTTCTATTTTAACTGCCGCAGCTTTTATTGACTGTACGGTAGTGGCTTAGCACATGAGGAAACGTACAGACCAATTGCATACGAGTTTATCCATCCCACGTGATAACCCTCAGCCAATCAAATCTGGGCATTTCAGGTAGTAAAATTTGCAACTACAATACAAGTTGCACACAGGTTACACACGTGAAAAAACGAGAGAAAAGAAAAGAAAGACAGCGATGAACCAGGGTTAAAGTGGACCAGAATGGTCCAGTACGGCATTCCGGCAGCTTCTATTAATAGGTATGCATTCGGAAAATGATTAAATAGTCTTAAAATAATGTTGTAATTTTTCAGAGATGCAGGTTGCAGTCTGATTGTTTCCGTCACACAGATATTCAACAAATCAACCAATTAAATCCCCTCTGCACTCACACACTCACCACTTTGTTCTGCTGTATCTGTGCATGCAAAGAAAGTTGCATTCACAGTTTCTGTGACCTCGAACGGTACACATCAGTGAATTCAGAATTTAGTACAGGGCTCAATAACCATAATTGGATGGAGGAGGATGAGGAGGAGAGGACCCAAACACAGGATTACAGATTATTTTCAAGCATACTGAATGGAAATCAGATTTGAAAATTGTAGCTGGCATAAGTTATGTTATCTGGAGAGGTGGATATGTAGCAAAGTATTGTTCAAGTTAAGTAAATTAAAAACTTTGTCTGAAGTGATAGTGTTTCCAGCATTGTGGAATGCACAATGCTGGAAACACTATCAACACCGAATATATATATATATATATATATATATATATATATATATATATATATATATATTCGGACCTTTGCTTTGAGACATTTTCTCTAACTGGACCTCTTCAACTTGAAGTTGTATACCCCTGATGTAAACAGTCGGTGTGTAAACATGTCAGCATGTAAACAGTCAATGTGTATGTGGGTTATATGTCAGTGTGTATGTGTGGGGTACAGTCCATTGTTACAGACTCCTGTGAGCTGTTGAGGAGTCTAATGGTGGAAGGGAAGAAAGAGTTCCTGAGTCTGGTGGTCCTGCACTTCACACTCCTGTACCTCTGGCCGAGGGGAGTACAGTGAACAGATCTTGTTGGGGTGGGTGGGGTCCTTGATGATGGAGGCAGCTATCCTGTGGACTCTGCGATGGTAGATGCTCTGCAGAGAGGGCAGAGGAGTCCTGGTGACACAGTCTTCACCACTCTCTGCAGGCGTTTGCGGTCCATGGCGGTAGAGCTGCCATACCACATAGTGATGCAGTTGGTCAGGATGGACTCAACGACGCAGCTGTAGAAGCTGCTGAGGATCTTCAGGAAGTACAGCCGCTGCTAAGCTTTCTTCACCGGCTGTGTGGTGTTGAGAGTCCAGGTGAGGTCCTCCGTGATGTGGACCCCCATATATTTGAAGCTGCTCACCCTCTGCACTTCCAGTCTCCGGCTAAACATTGGCTGATGAGGTCTCCTCTCTTTCCTCATGTCCACTATCATCTCCTTAGTCTTGTCCGTGTTGAGGGTGAGGTTGTTGTCCTCACACCATGTCACCAGTGGCCACCTCCCTCCTGTAGACTGCCTCGTCCCCGCCTGTGATGCGTCCTATCATGGCGGTGTCGTCTGCAAACTTCAGGATGATGTTGTCTGTCTGGGAGGCCACGCAGTCATGGGTGAACAGGGTGTAGAGCACATATGTCAAAGTCAAGGCCCCAAATGAATTATCTATGGCCCCCCAGGATGATATTTGATTAGTATTAGAACTGGCCCGCAGGCCGTAGCCGCCCGCTGGTGTTTTGCACGCACCAATACTGAGCCCCAACCCCGGGCCTGGCTCCAGGGTGGGGCCCTGGCTGCGCCATACCGGGCGACGTCACGGTCCTTGTTTTCTTTTTCATCATAAGGGGTATTTGGACCGCTCTTAGTCTGGCCCATCACCCAGGACCTGTTTGCCTTGGGAGACCCTGCTGGGGGCATTAAGCCCCCGACAACATAGCTCCTAGGATCATCTGGGCACTCAAACCCCTCCACCACAGTAAGGTGGCGGTCCACGGAGTTTCAGAGTCTCATCCAGTGTACCTTTTAGATATCATTCCTGAAACATCACTGCAAAGTCCACTCATGGTCAGCAATGTCTGAGATCAGAGTGAAGACTCTGGGATTGACTGAGTACACTTTCTTTCTTCTTCTTTCACTCAACTTTGTTGCCTTTCTCAGGATTTATAGAAAAGAAACACCTTTATGAAAGAGAGAGAATAATCTCAGTTGAGATATCAAATGCCAGAAATTTACAATTGGAGGAACTCCAGTGCAGTCCCACTGGGTAGTGTATGGTAAAGCAGTAGTAACTGCCAAATATCAGGCAGATGTGAAGGAAGTGATGTGGTCGTTGACAATCTCTTTGCCGCTTCTGCTGTGGTATCTGAAAATTGTCTAGCCAGTTTGGTGCAGGTGGATAACAGCTTTCTGATGATGATGTATGTATGGATAATGCCAGTGAGGTAGTGACCGAGGAGGGAGAGGAAAGAAGAGACACTGGAGAGGAACACGTCAAGGATGGAGTCTGTAAAAGTACAACAAAAGAGATTTGAAATTATAAAACCTTTAATGTTTTCTTACCCAGTAACAGAATGTTGCGTGTTGTTAAATTTGCAGATAGGGCTGCAAAATATTATCATTTTAATATTATTGCAGAATACAGAGTACATGTGGTAGTGTGAAATAATTTCTGTATCATACACTGACAGGAAGAAGTTAAACATACATATATTTCCCAGATATAGGTTGCAGGCAGTCACGCAGGCAGGTTCCTGTATTGAAGCAGTGGAACTGTCAGTGTGAATCTTGGATTAACCTCCAAATCACATTTTCTGACCAACATCTGTGCTTTCTGGACATGTAAGAGGTAAAAGACAGATTTTCCAGTGAACACACGTTTGCATCCTCAAAGTAGTCAAGCTACCTGACAGTACAATGCGCTGATTGGCCTATTTGAAATAAGGCACGTTAATGGCAACCAATGCACAACCCCCAAACTGTAGGGGTGAAATAAAACGTATGTTAAGTCAAGATGCTTTTAAAATCATTACCATTATTTTATTCAAATGATGAAACTGAATTTACCTCTGGAAGGTAACTAAAGAGCAGAAAAATACAGACTACAGGCAGAAGAGACTGTAGAATGTTTTAATATATTTAATATTTTGACATAAAAATATAAAAATTACTGTTGACACTATTGCAAGTGCCCCAGAAACGTTTGACCATATGTGAACTAAAAGTTTGTGTCCCTGTTACACAGACTGCCTGCATTTGGACATGTACAGGCTTATTGGACAGGTCTTCTACAGCAAATAACATTATTTCAACATATTCTTTGAGAAATTAAGGTATAATTTTGCGGAATGTATACGTTTTATACTGTGAATGTCAGCAATCAGTTAATTTTAGGGTAATTTTCCCATGAATTTGTCCCTTTTTTTATTTTCACAGAAAAATTCTGTGTTTTCCACATCAGAATCAGAATCAGAATTACTTTATTTATCGCCGAATGGAAATTCTTGTTTGTTACAGACAAATAGAAGCCAAAGATAAATTGAAATATGAAATATAATGAATATCTAAATACCTAGATAGCATTTAAATCCCTGAGTTGTTTCTAAAGAAGAAGAAACATATTTGCTACTGTATAAAAAACCTTTACATTGTAAAGAGCATGAACACATATTATGACTGTGAAAAATTAAAGTTATATAATGTTTCTTGATTTACAGTGATTCACTGTATTTACTACGGTGATATAGTATTTTGTATTTTACGGTCTTTTACTGTTGCTATTTGACAGTTTTTTACAGTAATTTCTACAGACTTTTTTTACTTTTTTGTTGCAAAGAGTTAAAAGTTACAAAAAACTAAAGTATACTAAGGTCGTTTCTGCATTTTGTACTGCAATGATATCCAAGTATAATGCAGTAGAAGGAAGTCTAAATACTTTTACCAGGTTCAAATCCATACAGAATTTGACACAAACTAAGACCTCAAAGTTATTGATGGCTGACTAACTTCAAAGAAGTAGTGCATCATGCCTGTAAGCCAGCACCAGTGTAGGTGGCCATAGCATGTGAAAGAGTAAGCCTGCATGCTGGAACATGTTGCATTAGATGGCATGCCAGCATACATTTAGAATGCACACAGAGGTGACATTACACATTTGTTTTTGTGTTCTAATTGACAACCATTAAAGCTTTAACCCCACAGTGCCTGTTTTTAAAATGAAGAGAATCTTGTGGCTTCTTGCACAAAAGCAACATTAGAACGTATGCAGGGTTTGTCACATTTGTGAAAATTACCACAAAAACAAGGACATTACAATTGGCACTTCTGGGACCTATATTTTATACCTTCCAGTTACCATGCAGCTCCCCTCTAGATATAATTAATGTTTTCCAGGACAGGGTGAATAACATATGAACCAGCATATGGTATATTTGTGTGCATACACGTATTTAGTTTACCTATAAACTCAGTTATTTGCCTCAAATTTGTTTAAAGTTGGTTTTATGCAGATTGCACATGTAAGCTAAGACAGACAGGGGGGATGCCTGCAGAAGGACCGCTACATAGAAACATGGCATAATGAGAAGAAGTCAAAACAGATGAAGTAGAGGACAGTGGTAACACTCAGTGCAGAGGAGACGAATGCTGCCATAGTACACCAGACTTAATGGTAACCATGGAAATAATTATAGAGCAGATAGACAGACTGTGTGAGAGCTACAGAGAAAAAGAGGGAGGTGGAAAACAACAGGAGAGAGGAAAACAAAAGGGAAAGAAAACTGTGCAAAGTAGCTTAAGTATGTATGGAGTGGAGGAATCCTATAAGCCAGCAGGTTAAAGTGTTTTAGAGTGTGGATGAAAAGGCGGTTAAACCTCACAGAATCAGATTTTTAGGATTTCTGTGATATGAAAGCTAGAATAAATGATGCTATCATCTGTTACATGAAGGTTATAATGGTTTTTTTTCCTATAGTATGGTGAGGGTGTCTGCAGCTTCAAGTTCAACAAAAGGAACTGACAAAAATGCTTTAGACTCAGTTGTCATAGAGACAGTTCTTAGAATTTACCCTGGAGTGTGGATGGTTTATCATTGACTAATGATCAATAAATGGTGTGTCATTACAGATGTGGAAACTGCATTATATTGTGCTTATATACAGCCTACACTGGCATTACATACATGTTTAAAGTTTAACTAACTAATATATTTCAAATTTGTCATGATTTACCTGCGGTTGTGCTGTGCATTCTGGGTGAATTACATGTTTTCTACACAGATATGCTCATCGGACTGTCCATCAGCGGAAGGTTAGCGGTAGATTAAAAAAAGAAAAAACCCAGTGTAACAAATCACTCTCTCTCTCTTTCTCTCCCAGTGGCAATGCACCGAGGGAGAAAGAGGCAGGGAGAAGGAAAGGTCGAAGCGCAGAGGCATCAGTGGCTTTTCTCTCCAAACTGTCTACCGGATAATATCCGTCCAGGCAGAAGGGAGGATACATTTCTTGCTTGCCAGGCGGATTACTTTAAAGATATACCTCCGTTTGGTGGGAAGAAATGCGAGGGTTGCATTATCGCCTCGTTTGTTTTTTCTCGTGCCGCCTGTGCGCTGCGCCCAGTTTGTAGGCATTGCAGATGTTTTTAGACTTTGTTATTACTCGTTTATTGTTTTGTTTATTTGTTCCTGGAGTTTGTCCACAGCCTGCGCCAGAAACGAAGGGAGTTAAATCAGTAGAAAAAGCACCGCAGACAGCAAAGCGAGGCGCGTTTGCTCAGCCTGTAAAGCGGCGACTGTACAGTGGCTTAAACACCGCTCCGCTCCTATACGCACAAATGGCTTGGAACGCACACTTGTGTTTATGTGAGCGCACAAGTACCGGCAGACACGGAGCTCCTACATTCGTTTTTGATGGCAACTAAACTCCAGAGTCCCCGGCAGAAGCTATTTCACCAACAAATCCATGGAAAGTTTTCTCTTTCTCATGCAAAAGGGCGGACACAACAGCCCAACAGAAAGCCATCGCAGATAGACGATCATCTAAAAGATGAAAGCAATTGGCCTTAACGGATCTTTCGTCGGTCACCGGAATTGCGAGTGCAGGGTCGGGGCAGAAGGCGTCGTGGAGAGAGGAGAGGGAGAGGTCGCGGTGGAGGAGCTCTTTTTCCAAGTGCGTGTCGCTAAACAGCCGCTAGTGCTCGAAAAGCAGGCTGCTGCTGCTGGCGCCGGGGGGAGGCGGGGAGATGATGAACAGTGCCTTATGGTGAAATAATAACAGAATGCTGGATTTGGGATTGTTTTTCTGGCGTTATTTCTCTCTAATCAGTCCGAAGATGTGAAATAAGGAGCAGTGGCCTACTCCCTAACTGGCATCCTGTGTTCTGAACAGTGTGGAACTTTTGGGTCACCTTAAAGGTAAAAATGAGCACTTTGGAAATGTAATACCTGCAGGGGCAATTTCAACCAGTGAACGGACACTCATTGCACCATCAGGCCACTTTCCAGTTCGTGTTATTTTGTTTTCTTATTTACGAGAAAAATCCTATACCACTATATTGTAGGTGCAGGGTTAAATATAGTAATTATTTTCAGACATTACAATGATGTCTTTAGAGCCTTATGTAACATATGCTTACACATATTCTGTGTAATTTAGACAGCTGTAATTGAGTTGCCTTTTTCTATACACCGATGAAAACGAAAGATTCATCATATGTATTCATATATGCTAAATATTTAAATGTCACAGATTATTTAAGACTGACATTTATCCAATATTGAAGAGTTTGAGATTTGATTTCAATTGCTTTGTTTCAGCCTTTTTTCTTGCTTCTTTTCTAAGACTACTAAGTTTGCGGATACATAACATTTTGGTTGTTTATAGACCACAGGCTATAATTAATATCCTTGTGTTAGGATTATCAGAACCTCAATAGAAAGCAACAGAGAGACTGGAATACATGCTGTGGGGATTCGGTCTCTCTCTTTCTCTCTCGTTCCCTCACACACACACACACACACACACACACACACTGTCTGTAGAAGTTAAAACACAAAGCACTGCCTTATCTAATTTTATAGAGAAAAACTCAACAGAAAAATTATTATATACTTTTTCACTGCAGAATTATTGACGGAAAGGGTTT
This sequence comes from Parambassis ranga, assembly GCF_900634625.1. Lineage (NCBI taxonomy): Eukaryota > Metazoa > Chordata > Actinopteri > Ambassidae > Parambassis > Parambassis ranga. The sequence goes on from NC_041036.1 coordinate 22,169,222, forward strand.
CAAATGCTCTAGTTTTGAAATCGCCATCTAGGTCAATCTTTTGTTAATTTATTATCATATAATCTAAACAAGAAGGAGCGTGATCTGAAATCACAACATTACCATAGAAACAGTGTTGTATGTTTGCCCTTAATTCAGAAGAAATTAAAAAGAAATCAATTTGGGAGTTTTTCGCTCCACTTTGCATCAATAGCAAGAGTGTTGAAGAATTTCACTCAACACTGTATTCCAAGTTTGCTGTAGTGGGTGTTTTTAATGGCATACCAGTATATGGTGGGCTTGCAATCACAGTGTGTGGGTCTGAGAACATAATCCGACCCAGAGCAGTGTGAAGATACAGGTTTTATACAGGTGGGGTTAGGGGATAGTGGGTGTGCTCACAGGTAAGGGAAAGGAAAACAACTTACAGGGTGAGGGGAACAAAAGAGTAGGTTTCACAAGGTCTGGAAGAAAGTTAACAATAGACAAGAGAAGCAACACCTTAACCACTAGAGGATCAAAGCAGTAGACATTGTGCTGTGGCAAGATATTATGATTGTAACTCTGAGAATCTTCATTAAGTCTTCATCAAGAGAAGGCTTTGACTTGTGGGTTCAGTTCTCTCCATATGTCTTGAAAATTTAATTCTTTAATAAAATAATGGATAGCTTCTCGACTCCTGGTATGAGACTGATTTAAACTTGTAGATCTGTCTAACCTAGGTTTTAAAGCACAGTTTAAGTTCTCTGCAATTATATGTTTCCCCACAAGTGTTAAAAGCATCAGGAAAAAGGTTTACAAAAAACTTTATTACCTAAATGCTAGCAGGGAACCCTGGAATTATTTTTTTTAGTTGTTGTAGGCCCCTGCTTTTCCAAGTAGAACACAAGTCCTACACATTGAACATAAACATGAACATGAATATCTCCCCTCTGCCCGCATATGTGTCCTACCCCTAAAGACAGTCTGTTATCGCTGGTGACCGTTCCACAAACACAAGTGAGGATCAGTCAGACCACGCTCTGATTTTCACTCACATGCTGCTGACATCACCAGACATCTTTTCACTCTCTTTTATAAAAATAATAATAGTATAATTCAAGCTGCAAGCAGCGATGACGGGCCCTCGCACTCCTTGCGGTCCGCGGGACTCACAGCCGCCGCCTCCCCTATTGTCCCATGACCTCTGTCCCACCTGTACCGGCACGAGCAGTGGTCTGCAGGGCAAAAGAGTCCTCCAGCCAGTAGGTGGCGCAGTGACTGTAGCATATCAACATATCAATGCGTGCAGAGTCAGATGTTCAGCATGACTGTAAAGTTTCATCCATATAGGATGAAGTATGACATCAATTTCCTGTGCATTGGCGAAGGGTCAAATTTGTGGCGGAGTGACGTAGTGCTGTGTTTTTTTGGTCCCTAATGCCTTAAGAGTAGCCAGACCAATTTTGAGCCTGACTGGACAAATCTCCTAGGAGGAGTTCATAAAAGTGTGGAGAGTGAAAAATGCAAAATGGCGTCAAACGGGGACTCAGATCTCATTCTAGGGGGCGCTGCTGAGCTATGTGGCCACGCCCACATATGATGAGAGGTGATATGAAAAGGTGCACAGGGGCTGATGTCATGATAGAGTAAGAGGCAGGTAGACTTGATAAATCAAGAAACACAGCAGCTTTCTCTATTGTGCGAAGGGTAACCTTTGTGGCATTGCCCCGCCCACACTGTGTAACATCGAACTGCGTTTTTTTCATGGTTTTTCCAAGATGGCCGGTATGGTATGAGGCGATATATCAGCGTACCAATTTTCATTGCTGTAGCTGTTATGCTGAATATTTTCAAATTCTAGGGGGCGCTGCAGAGCCAATTTGCAAGTCGCATTCGTTGCGACAGTTTCAGATCGCCATTTTTCATGAACCTGGCCAGTCTGCCAAGTTTGGTGAGTTTTTGAGCATGTTAAAAAGAGAATAATAAACGCTTGCATTTCAATAGGGCTCTCGCACGTTTCGTGCTTGGGCCCTAATAATAATATAATAATATAATATTATTATATATATAATATAATAATAATGACGTCAGGTAATTAGAATACAAAAAAATTGTAACTGTATTCCGTTACAGTTACAGTCTAAAGAGATGGTAATTAGAATACAGTTACATTTCTAAAGTCAGTGGATTGCACAACCGTACTTTCACATGTTGACTCTGCTGGATGGAACAAGTCACGTAAAAATCACTGTCCTCTTACAACAAAGATCTTATTTACGGCAGACGTCTGACTCTCCTTAGTGCTTGTCTTATTGTGTGGTCATATACGTGTTTATGACGGTGAATGGTCATTGGAGTGAGAGCTCTTACCGTCAATACAACATCTTTGATCAAAGCTAAAGTTTTTGGGCCAGCAAACTGGACAGAAAGCTGCAGGCGACAGAGAGGACAGCAGGGTGTCAGAGTCTGAGGATGAGATGCTGCGTGCTTAATGCTCCTCAGTCATGATGCCGGTACACTGTTAGCGTCAGGAGTGAACTATTTAGCTGTTAGCTGCTCTGTCCAAAAGGGAGGCTGATTAACATTTAGTAGGAACGTGTCTCTTGCAGTCAGCTAGTTTAATACATGGTAAAATGAGTCTTTTTTTATGTACATATTCAAGTATTTTTTTGTGTGTGTAAAATGACTTTGGGTTATGTTGTTTAAAAAATATATAATTCTGATATCATTACGTTCTGTTTCTCTAAATAGAATAACTGTGTGAATGCAGCTGGAACAATCTGGACATTTTCTATTGAATGTTATATAGCGTCCTTTGTAGTAAGCAGGGACTGATGTTGCACTCTATCACTCAAAATGCAATTCAGTAAGTAATCCAAGTATTCAGAATACTTTACTCAGACTGAGTAATGTAACGGGATACATTACAAATTATGTTTTAAAGCATGTAATCTGTATTCTGTAACTGAATACTTTTTAAAAGTATTCTTCCCAACACTGATAATAGCACATTTAAAAAACTGAAATGAACTAAATGTTTCCCATGCACCAGGTAGATAGATAGATACGTTCCTACTCTCACCTATGGTCATGAGCTCTGGGGAGTTTAGTGGTTTATGGGTGGGACAATGGGAAGGTTTATTCGCATTCAACAGCATTTGTCAGGGGAGGTACATGGGTGGCAGCGGGGCAGGTCTTTAGCCTCTTTCATCTGGACTTTGTACACATCTTAGATCCTCCTGATCACCATTCCTGAAGGCTCTCTTGATTTGGTTAGGAGTAACATCAAGGTCCTTGATCAAGGAGGTTCTTGATGTTACTGGTAATCCAGGGTTTGTTCTTGGAGAAACAGCGTACAGTTCTAGTAGGAACCACAACACCCATGCAGAATTTTATGTAGTCAGTTATGCAGCTTGTGATACCCTCAGTAGACTGAAAACAGTTCCTCAGTGCCTCCTCTGCCTCAGGAGACAACTTCCTGAAGGAGCATGTGGTGGTGAGTTCTCTCCATACCTTAGGCTTCTAAGCTGGTGCAGAATGAGATTGTGGTCTGACTTCCCCAGTGGTGGTAGAAGAATGGCAGTGTAGTCCTGGCTCCTCTGGTGGGGCAGTCGACATACTAATGCAGACAGTGAAGAGTCCAGCATCATGTTGGTAAAGTCCCCGGAGATACACATGAAAGCTTCAGGGTGCTGCGTCTGTAGTAGTGTTGGGAGGTTCGGTTCTTTTTACAGACTCAATTCAGTTACTCTCGAACCCTAAAGTGAACAAATCTTATTGTGAGTCATTTCGTTCATTTAGTTCATTTTTACAGCCAGTGGCGCAGTGGAGCGTTGAGCGTTGTGTGTTGCTAGGTGACTGGAAGTCTTGTCCAGACGTGAATAAAAACAACTGAAGAAGCTGTGGCCGCGGTTCTCAAAAGACTGAAGACAACATGGTTTGCTGCAGCTGACAAAGTGTAATACACAGCTACCACAAGCAATTAAAAGCATGTGAAAACATAGGAGAGCAAATACACACCACGATGCAGTGACTTATATCCTGCATCCTCCCTGCCATTGTTGTTTAACAGCGCGACAGTGACTAGGTAGCTGTCACGTGACAAATGAACGAGAGTGTACTGCTTCCCACACAGCCTGAGCTGTGAACGAGAACGAATCTGTGCAGCCAGAGCAGCCTATCACGTGACCAATGAACGACGAACAAGGAGAACTGCTTCTTACACACTGGTAAACTTAAATATTTCTCATTAAATGAACACAGATATGTGCAGCAGAGTGGATGAAGTACAGGAACTATTAAAGTTTAACATGATTAAAATAATATGATTCAAATTTAAAAGATTTAAAGAAACAATGATTAAATATGATTTCATGAAGCTGCTTGGATGAGCAGCGAAACGTCTTCAAGAAAACTTTACAAGTCCAGACCCTGACAGTTTTAGACGCAGCATCAGAAACATTATTGGCAGTAACATATATAAGCGCATTTAAAATTCAAGTACTATTCGAAATGTTTGCTGCCTATTTCTCTCATGCTGTTCATGTAAAGTATAGGGACTTATCAGCAGCCTACGTTGTAGTCACAGTTCATACATCAAAAGCAAATAGAGTGTCAAACCAAAATTCTATCACAACAAAGGCAAACATACAAAAAGCCCTGAGCGTTTCAGCGCCATTAAGACACCCACTCCCTCTCCAGCCTGGCTCTTGTGCTCTCTTCCTCTCTCTCATTCGATAAAAGTCCCCCTTCATAGCTCGCCCTTTCCTCACCCTCTCCTCCCCAGTTATTGCTCCTCACATGCAATTTCTCCATTTTTACTCTCTTTCTCTCCTCTTGCTTTCTGTCATGTTTGTCTCCATACATTGCTCTTGCCTCCTTCAACCCACCCATACACACGCACACATACACGTGTCTGCATCTCTTTCTCCCACTCAACTCTTTCTTACTCTCGGAAGGTCTCAGCTCTATTGTGCCACCCACACATTCCGTTTTCAGTGTTCAGCTTAACATAAGATTTACATTCATTATGAACAAGAACAGCATTTCACATGTTGTATGTATATGTCACATGGCTATATACACAAACACATGAACACATGAGCCAGATGTACACTCAACAAAAATATAAATGCAACACTTGTGTTTTTGCTCCCATGTTTCATGAGATGGACTTGAAGATCTAAACTTCATTCCAGATACACAATATTACCATTCCTCTCAAACATTGTTCACAAATCTGTCTAAATGTGTGATAGTGAGCACTTCTGCTTTGCTGAGATAATCCATCCCACCTCACAGGTGTGCCACATCAAGATGCTGATCTGACATCATGATTAGTGCACAGGTGTACCTTAAACTGCCCACAATAAAAGGCCACCCTGAAATGTGCATTTTGTTTCTGCTTTATTGGCGGTCTGGGGACTCAGAACCAGTCAGTATCTGGTGTGACCACCATTTGCCTCATGCAGTGCAACACATCTTCTTCGCATAGAGTTTATCAGATTGTCTATTGTGGCCTGTGGAATGTTGGTCCACTCCTCTTCAATGGCTGTGCGAAGTTGCTGGATATTAGTGGGAACTGGTGCACGCTGTCGTATACGCCGGTCAAGCACATCCCAAACATGTTCAATGGGTGACATGTCCGGTGAGTATGCTGGCCATGCAAGAACTGGGACATTTTCAGCTTCCAAGAATTGTGTACAGATCCTTGCAACATGGGGCCGTGCATTATCTTGCTGAAACATGAGGTGATGTTCATGGATGTATGGCACAACAATGGGCCTCAGGATCTCATCACGGTATCTCTGTGCATTCAAAATGCCATCAATAAAATGCACCTGTGTTCTTCGTCCATAACAGATGCCTGCCCATACCATGACCCCACCACCACCATGGGCCACTCGATCCACAACATTGACATCAGCAAAGCGCTCACCCACACGACGCCACACACGCTGTCTGCCATCTGCCCTGAACAATGTAAACCGAGATTCATCCGTGAAGAGAACACCTCTCCAACGTGCTAGACGCCATCGAATGTGAGCATTTGCCCACTCAAGTCTGTTACGGCGACGATCTGGAGTCAGGTCAAGACCCCGATGAGGACGACGAGCATGCAGTTGAGCTTCCCTGAGACGGTTTCTGACAGTTTGTGCAGAAATTGTTTGGTTATGCAAACCAATTGTTTCAGCAGCTGTCTGAGTGGCTGGTCTCAGACGATCTCGGAGGTGAACCTGCTGGATGTGGAGGTCCTGGGCTGGTGTGGTTACTCGTGGTCTGCGGTTGTGAGGCCGGTTGGATGTACTGCCATATTCTCTGAAACGCCTTTGGAGACGGCTTATGGTGGAGAAATGAACATTCAATGCACGAGCAACAGATCTGGTTGACATTCCTGCTGTCAGCATGCCAATTGCACGCTCCCTCAATGCTTGTGGCATCTGTGGCATTTTGCTGTGAGACAAAACTGCACATTTCAGGGTGGCCTTTTATTGTGGGCAGTTTGAGGTACACCTGTGCACTAATCATGATGTCAGATCAGCATCTTGATGTGGCACACCTGTGAGGTGGGATGGATTATCTCAGCAAAGCAGAAGTGCTCACTATCACACATTTAGACAGATTTGTGAACAATGTTTGAGAGGAATGGTAATATTGTGTATCTGGAATGAAGTTTAGATCTTCAAGTCCATCTCATGAAACATGGGAGCAAAAACAAAAGTGTTGCGTTTATATTTTTGTTGAGTGTATATATATAGAGCCACTCTCCAAGTTTGGGGGTCACAGCCCCAAGGATTCCAATTACCATGGGGACCACTGTTACCTTCACCTTCCACATCTTTTCTAGCTCTTCTTTAATCCTTAGTATTTCTCCAGTTTCTCATGTTCCTTCTTCCTTATGTTGCCATCACTTGGGATTGCTACATCTACCTACATCCTATACACTATGCCTGCCACTTGGTTATGCCGTTCCATGTACGCCCTGCCTGCTAGCATCTTACACCCTGCTGTTATGTGCTGGATTTGCACAGTCTGCACCTGGGGTCCTGTCTGGTGTGGTAGATCCCAGCCTCTATCGATCTTGTGCTCAGGGCCTGTTCCTGTGCTGCTACGATTAGTGCCTCTGTGCTGTCTTTCGGTCCAGCTTTTTCCAGCCACTGGTAGGACTTCTCGATGTCAGCCACTTCCTGTATCTGTCGGTGGTACATTCCGTGGAGGGACTTGTCCTGCCATGATGGTTCTTGCTCCTCTTCCTCTGCATTGGGCTTCTGTTGCCTGAGGTATTCACTAAGTATTCCATCACTTGGGGCCATCTTCCTGATGTACTCATGGATTTTTGCTGTTTCATCTTGGATGGTGGCTCTGATGCTCACCAGTCCCAGGCCTCCTTCCTTCCTCTTAGTGTACAGCCTCAGGATGCTGGACTTGGGGTGAAGTCCTCCATGCATTGTGAAGAGCTTCCTTGTCTTCACATCAGTGGCTTCTATGGCCTCTTTTGGCCAGTTTATTATGCCAGCGGGGTATCTGATAACCGGCAGGGCATAGGTGTTGATGGTCTGGACCTTGTTCTTCCCATTTAGCTGACTCCTTAGGATTTGCCTTACTCTCTGTAGGTACTTGGTTGTGACTGCTTTCCTTGCGGCTTCTTCGTGGTTCCCATTTGCTGTAGGATTCCAAGGCACTTGTAGCTTCCCTCAACATCCGCTATGCTGCCTTCTGGGAGATCAATTCCCTGAGTTATGACAACCTTCTCTCTCTTTGTTATCATTTGACCACACTTGTCCAGTCTGAATGACATTCCAATGTCGTTGCTGTATATCCTGGTGGTATGGATCAGTGAGTCGATGTCTCGCTCACTCTTGGCATACAGCTCGATGTCATGCATGTACAGAAGGTGGCTGATGGTTGCTCCATTTCGTAGTCAGTAACTGAGACCAGTCTTGGTGATGATCTGGCTGAGGGGGTTCAGGCCTATGCAGAACAGCAGCGGGGACAGCGCATCTCCTTGGTAGATGCCACACTTGATAGAGACTTGTGCAACTGGCTTGAGGTTGCACAACCTGGGTTGTTTTCCACAGCCCCATTGAGTTCCTTATGAAGGTCCTTAGGGTACTATTGATGTTGTACAGCTCCAGGCATTCCAGGATCCAGGACTCCAGTGACCTTAGCTATTCCTTTCTGGGCCCTGCTCATGTATCGAGCCATGTGCTTACTCATCTTAGCCGCTATGATGCCTGAGGAGCTTCCATGTTGTGCAGAGGCAGGTTATTGGCCGGTAGTTGGATGGGACTGCTATATATATATATATATATACAATATGCATTTTATTAATTGACCTCAAAAAGTAAAAGGGGAAAACTAAAAAAGCAACAAATGCTGAACAAAAATCCTGTATACTTAAGCAAAACATAACACTAACACAAACAATCAAGGACTATGCCTGAGTGCATCAGTGCATAGTGCATCAGCCCTAAGGCATCTGTCCTCCAGGCTAGATTAACTTCAGGTCACAGAGAGCCATCTTAGCAGGAATCTTGCTTGCACAGATTTCTGGCAGGTGAAAGAACTCTCTCAGTGAGGTACAATAAGCAACAAGCAGAAGGAAGTTGAGGGACATTCTGCCACAGTTCTGATGAGCTGAGGAAGCCACTTATATATATATATATATATATATATATATATAGGTATAATAATATAATTGTATATAATTCATCTTTTATTTTTACTGTACATATTCGATTACCATCTATGCTGGTGTGCCTGTTTGTAAGTAATTCCTCTTATCTCTTATTTTACTGCACTATGTTCTATTTTATTCTATTTAACTCTTGCTGCTGGTACCCGAATTTCCCTGAGGGACCTTCCCAAAGGGATAATAAAGTATATTCTATTCTATTCTATTCTTAAAGTAGGACTGCAAAACTGCTCCCAGAGCACTGGCTGGGTTCTATTTTTTATGCATTTGTGTACTCCTACAGGAAGCCATGGATGATAAGGGAGGCCTGGCTTCTTCTAACGCACCATAATGCAGCGTACAGTTCTGGCAATAAAGAATGTGTACAGTACTGCCATACACACAAGAAAGCTATAAGCAAACAAGACAAACAACATGTGGCAGTTAAACCACCACATAACAAATTTCAGAAACAATGGAGCCACATAAAGCTAATCCCAGGCAGGGTGCTCAGGATCCTCAGCTTGCAGAGGTTTCCACATCTCTCCCTGGCATACACTACTACACCTGTCTACTTAAAGACTTTCACTACTAACATCAGGTCCCTTTACAACCACAGGCTAGTCACACCTGCCATAGCCAAACCTTTTGAAAAACTAGTTCTGGGATGTAAATCCGCAATTTCATCCATTCTAGACCCACACCACAATGCAACCAGATCCACAGAAGATGCCTTATACTGCTCCCCACACTCTTTGTAAGCATGCTTTTTGTTGATAACATCTGTGGTTTTAACACCAAGATATGTATGAAATACATAACATTATGTGCATATGAATGGTGTGTAGTTTTCAGTTTTTATAAGAAACATCACATGCTACATGCAATAACAATGGCATTCTGTTCTAAAAAGTTGGTGATCAGATTTTTGTATTTCTGGGTAAAATACAAAAAGCAGATACAGTTACAGTTACAAGATCTGTACCCCCAAAATAAATCCCTCCACTATAAGGTGTATTACATGCTCTATTTGACTGCCAACTGGTACCGAAGTAATTTCCAGGTCTGTATATCTTGGGGAAAATGAAATGAAGTTTTGAAAATGAGGCCTTGTTGCCTCGAAGCAGGCAAAAATAAATAAATCAGTCCCTTTACCTGGCATGGACAGTCACAGAATGGATGCTTCACTTTCCTCTTAGCTCTTTTGATGCCAAGCTGTGCAGGGCCTTGTCGCTAGGTCCAAAAGGTAGAATTACACGCTCTTATGAGTGACTTTTTTGTGTCAGGGTTTTGATTAGGATAAACACACATGTGCTTATCTACTGTGACATTATCAGCACAGTACTTGATGTTGGAAGATACAGTGTCAGTGTAACCCTAGATCTTGATGTGCATAGCTATTTTATTCTCTTGCAGCAAAGCAGTCTTGCAGATGGGAGCGTGCACCCTCTGACCAAGTTTTTATAGTTGTAATGGCTGATTGACAGTAGTAGATCTGACAGATCCAGATGTGGGACTGGGACTGCTCTGTAAGGATGCCTCAGACTGGAGTAGTCAAATGTGTTAATCCTTCTGGTCGAGCATAGTACATATTGTACAAATTTGCTGAGGACTGTCTTCTAGCAATCCTGATTAAAGTCTTCAGCAGTGATGTACATTCCATACATACATACATTCCATGCTGCTGTCTGTTTACACGTCATGAAGCTGGGCAAGAGCTGTACTAATCTGGTGAAATATACGCAGCAGTAATGAGCTCTGGGCTGATAGAAGGGTTGGTAAATGACAGTCTTGCTATTCCTGTACTAATCATTGTTGTCCCCCTTCCTCTTAGTCAGTGTTATTGTCTTAGTGGTGCATTCCCACAGCTGTACTGTAGCATCTGGAGTAAATGGGTGAAGCCAAGTCTGATGATCAAAACACTGCAGTTTCAGAGAAAGGAGTTTCTGGCCAGATGTTCTGCTCACATCTGTTTTGTGGGTGATAGTTTATATATATATATTATATATTATAATATACTGGTTATCTGGGTTTGTGTGCCAGCTGACGAATGTCACTTTTAATTGCAACTTTACAATGTCAGCTGATATTCAAGAACCCAGAGTGGCTGTAGGCATGCCTGACAAGCAGTAGTGGAAAGTAAGTAAGTATTTGTACTGTATGTAATGTATTTATACTTTACTTAAGTAAAAAGTAATAGAACATTATACTTTTACTCTATTACATTCTGCAGCTATTATCTGTACTTTCTACTCTACTACATTTCTACACTTTGTAGTTACTTGTTACATTTTATGAATACAGTGCACAGTAAAAATAGAAAAAAACTAATTTTCTGTTCACTTGATGCCCATAGCCTGCCTCATGACACACAGACTTGTCCTTAGCTGGTTCTGGGTATATTTCAGAGATGTCTGTACTGAAAATGTAAATTAACTACACATTGTCCATTTTAATTTTAAGATGATTTCTTTGATTATTTTAATTTATTAATAATAATATTAATTACATTAATTATTTAATTTATAATTAAATAATTAATTATTTGTATTATTAATTATAATTAATTCATACAAATTAATAATACAAATAAACTAATACAGATTAATTAATTTATCAATTAGCATTAATTTATTATTAATTTAATTAATACATTAATACAAATTAATAATTATTTAATTTGTTCAGATATCCTTTAATATATATTCGTTGTGTGAGTAATTTTAATACTTAAAGTATTAAGTACATGCAAAAGTGAGTACTTATGACTTTTACTTAAGTAGGATTGTTGACTTGTAGAGAGCTGCTGCATCCATAAGCACTGCTCGTAGATAGCTGGGATAGGCCTCAGCCCCTAAAATGAAAATAGTGTAGGAACACAGACCACAAAGAAAACCCTTTTGGCATTTCTCTGATCTTCAAGGTAAAAATAATCAGTATGAAAAACAAATTCTGATCTAGGTGGAAGGTCAGTGGCTCCCAGGCATTTTAATTTATTATAGAACATTACCCAGTATTATTTCTAATAGCACACTCTTGCAGGGTTACAAACTGTGAGTAAACAAGCACAGCCTCAGCAAACATTTTAAGAAGTATTTCTTAATGTTCTCTAATGGTGCAAGGAGGGAAAACAAAACTAGAGAAAGATCAAAGTAAGGATGTACGCAAAGGTGGAGGGATTATGTAAAATAGCTGTCTGGGAGAGGGGAGTTTGTGTGTTTAAGTATTACATCTGCACAACGGTTATCAGCTTTTGTTATGTAGCATGTGTGTGTGTGTACGCACACATGAAGAATAGCTGGTGTTATATGGCATGATACTTCAGATGGTTTATCTACTTATCATATTACTTCATTCCTTTGGCCAGTCTGCACAATCTGTCAGAAATGGCTGTTTATTACCTACATTGGCCCAGGTTTCTCTCTCCGTCCTATTTCCTGTTCTTTGATGTTTCCTTTCTACTTATGCATAATTGTGTCTCACCTTTTAACCTCCTCTCTCTCACACACTGTCTCTCTTTCAGACCACCGCACAAGGCGGAAGAGCATAGCCACCGGGAAGCAGCCCAGTATGGAGGTCCCTCCCACTGCCCCCCTTCAACCTTTCCGACAATCCGTGAGTAACCCCCCCTCTTCCCAGCCTCACTCACTGCCTCCTTCCCTCTCGCTATGCCTCTTCTCTCCTCCTGCCCTTGGCCCACCACACACCTATGGGCATCGAGCCAGTGGCACCCCACCTCACCCTTTATCTTTCTCCCCGGCCATCTATCCTTCCCCAACCTTTTGCCAGCAGCAGCAAAAGGGATCCAAGAAAGGCCCTGGTACACCCCCCACACCCCACTCATTGCCCCTGTCTCCTTCCCGTTCCTTCACATTGCCCCACTCACCTGCTGCCTCCTCCTCACCCCCGTTCTTGTACTGGGGTGGACACTGGAGGCCTGCCGGTTCAAGTTCAGTGGCAGGAGGACCGTTTATTGCACCACTGCCCCCTTTTGAGGTATGTGACAATGTGACACAAACATGGCTGATGCTAAGAAACTAATAACAATAATTATTATTATTCATTAATTTAATAGCAGTTCTCTACAAGATTCATACCAGTGTGTGCCTGGACAAGTTTTACTTTCCTGACTATTTTGCAAATTACTACTACAACAAGCACTTGGTCAGGTCTAGAGTGCACTTTATCTGATCTATGATATAATACAGAATTGTTTGTTTTATTCTTGCATGACAGAAATGTTAACATGAAAGAGCCTAAATGATATTGGGGTTAGCCATTTTTTGTTTTATCATTATTTTACACAGAGATGATGATAATTCAAGATGAGCAGTAATTCAGGTGCCCCTGAAGGTCTAAAGCACTGCCCTTTACTGTGTAAACACATTTAATGAAGATATTGTGACACAGCACCCTCAACAACAGTTTGCTAGACATATCTGTTCTTAACAAAACATGGTTTATATGTGGAAGACGATCTCAGTGGGTGAAGTCTGTGGAAAACTCATAATTATTAGCTTATAAGTCTCCATACTTACCTCTGTTGGTCTGGCTGACTGTGTCTGGTGTGAGCATGTGACTTGTGAGGAGTGAAACTTCCTGGGAATGGATGGAAGCACTGCATTGTAGAAAGATGATGTCTGACTACACCACCTCTGTTAAGGGAAGGTTTTTCCAGCTTAACATAGATGGCTTCCTTGACTCCACTTCCAAACCATCTGTTCTTTCTGTCTACATTGTAACCTTTTAAACCTGATTGGTAGCGTGGCTATATAAGCACCATGCATGTGTGGCCTCCTCGGTTAACCTTGAATGGAATGTGTTTCTGAGTGGCCTGGAGCTGGAGAGAGAGTCTCTCCACTCAGAGAACCAAGATAACAATGCAACCTATTGTTCTCTTTCGTGTTGAGACTTGTGATTTCTCCACCCTACATATATGTGTGGGGACCACAAGGAAACCAAGCAATAATAATAATAATAATGCATTGTTCTTATATTGCGCTTTTATGCTCTGTTGGGCAGGCACTCAAAGCGCTTACATTGAGATGCATTATTCATTCACACCACATTCACACAGTGGCAGTGGTAAGCTATCAGTGGTAACCACAGCTCCCCTGGGGGTGACTGACAGAGACGTGGCTGCCAAGGTGTGCCTACGGCCACTCCGACCACACATTCATACGCATTCATACACCAGTGAGTGCACTGGAGGCAATGCAGGTAAAGTGCCTTGCCCAAAAACACACAACAATGACTAGGGAGGACCTGGGGTCAAACCTTCTGGTTATTGGACAACCCTGCTCTACAACTGAGCCACTGCTGCCCAAGCAGACAGCACCACTCCGACTGAGAGTGCAATGAAACAACAACAACAAGGTCACCACAACCTTCGGCCAGTTTATGAGCTGTCACAGGCAGCACAGGCTGCCTTCATGGCTGCGCCATTCCTGTCAGGGTCGTGGAGACCTGCCTGCCTCAAACATCAGGAGGATGTCAGGTGCTGTGCAGGAGAGAGGATCCGTCCGTCTTGAACAGCACCATGTGTGAAAGAGTCCCCAGCGATACGAATATTCCACCCCATTCAATGGTGCCCGGTGTACTGTCCTGTCTATGTGTTGTGCTGAAAATCGTTAGCATAGACTCAACAGCAAGCCAAAATCATTTTCAAGTGCCAGGAAACGAGCATAATTGCTCCTTTATTTACTTGGTGAAGTTGACAACATTGAACTGGAGTAAAACTATGAATAAGAGAAAAACAGAAAATTGCCTTCTTAAAAGCATTTATAAACAGGTATCATTTAGCATCGCATCGGACGAGTAACATCATACAATAACTAAGATATTATTCCATTTTTTTAGACTACATTTAAAGACTACATTACACTTACAGTCATTGCTTTCTGAAGAATTAGCTTAACATCAACCACTTTACAACATGGCAAATTATGTGTGGAGGACTAGCGCTATACTTCCCGTTTGTAGTTAATTTGGGTCCACCAAAGAATAATTACTTCCACAAAGACGTCATCTGATGCATTGCCCTGCATCAGATGTGATGAGTCCTCCTACCAGCAGAGAGGCACGTGCAGCCTGCGTGTCACCAACACTTGCAGGTTCCTCTAAGGGCACAATCCCAGGCCCAAAAGGCAATGCTGCACTGGGCACATGTACAGAAGGGCAAGGGCACTATGTGCACTGTGGCTGCCATCAACCCCAGAAGGCAAACTGCCCCCAAGCGAAACTGGGACAAGCGCGCTCTCATGGTGGCCTAAGGCTGCGGCTCAGAAGGAGTGGCTGGGTGTCTCCTTGGGAAGACCAGAGCCCTGGCTTCCCTCCCTCTAGAAGCAGCCGAAGCTACAGCAGCCAAGCCACTAGCATGTATAGGGGAAACAACACCGAAATCATGAGAGGAACCCTTGGACCAGCTCTCGTGTCTTGGTAAGTGGATATCTGCATTCACCCTACACACACACTAAATCATAAAATTCATAGCTAAAATATCCCTTGTCCTGACTGCATGATGTCATGAAATTCAAGGACACGAATGCATGGTGCTTGTATAGCCACGGTACTGATCAGTGTGTGTCTTAAGTATCCCCTGTGGGAGTTAGTCCCCGTACATATAGGTTATGTATGGTGGTACAGGGTGGATAGTCTCAACACGAAAGACAACAGCTGAGTCTTGTCCTGTGGAGGTGACTCTCCTTTGCTGAGCCATTCTTCTGTGGAGTGGTTGTTTAGTTAATCCAATGTACAGATCAGAGCATTCCTCACTGCACTGGACTGCATATATCGCATTGCTGTGTTTCTTCCTAGGAGTCTTATCCTTCGGGTGAACCAGTTTCTGTCTCAGTGTTGTCATGGGTTAAAATGGACTGGGATGAAAATACTGCAGACTTTCTCTGATACTTCTGGCACATATGGGATGACTATATTCTTCCTCAGCCAGTTGTTCTTTTTCCTGTGGTTGGTGGGTCTTGTTTTTGTGTCTTTGATGAGTGCCCAGTTGGGATAACCACATTTCTGATGTGTTGCTCCTTCTTCTTTCCCTGTGAGCTGGTGGGTACAGTTTGTGCTCTGTGCTCCCAGCTTATGTTCCAGTGGGTGGTGTGAATCAAACAGTAGGTACTGGTCTGTGTGTGGGTTTTCTCTACACCTCCACGTTGAGGCTCCTGTCCTTCTCAATGTAAACTGTACAGTCAAAAAGGCCAGATTGTTGTCCCTGGTGTCCTCCCAAGTGAACCTAATGTTGCTGTCCACTGTTTTGATGTGTTCTGTGAACCGTTCCACTTCATGGGTCTTGATTTTGACCCAGGTGTCATCCACATATCTAAACCAGTTGGAGTGGTTGCAGGAAAGGAAGTCAGGGCTCTTCTCTCCACAATTGGAGACACAGGTAAACTTCAAAATCCTTCTCGTTACCTACAAGGCTTTACATGGACTAGCTCCATTATATCTGCAGGACCTGATGTTTCTCATAGAACATGCAGTTCTCAGAGTGCACGTTTACTTGTACTTTCTAGAATTATTAAAAGTAGAATGGGAGGACGAGCAGGCACTAGCTTCCCACTTTGGGAAGGGAGGAGGAACAACCTCCACCTTTAAGACCAGGCTTAAAACCGTTCTATTTAGTAAGTTGTATAACGAGTCTAAACTATAGTGTGTAGAGAAGTTAGATACAGTCACTTGTTGACATGGCCTCAGCCCTGAGACAATTGTGATTGTAAAAGGCACTATACAAATAAAATTGAATTGAATTGAGGTGATCCCATTGTACAGCTGTGCTTCTGTCCAATTGTCCCAAAGTTCCCATTGTCCTGGTAGTAAGTGGTTTTCAGGCAGAGGTCCCGCAGTTTACAGATGTGGTCTGCCGTGAGTTTTTTTTCCATGAGTGTGTGCTGTCTTGTGTGAGACATCTCCCTACCATCTCTGTGGCTTGTGAGGTGGGGATGCAGGTGAACGCGGAGGTGATGTCAAATAAGACCATGGTGTCATCTGGGCCCAGCATCCTGTGAGATGTGGATGTGGTGTAGGGTATTTCCCACCGGTGGTATCAGAATTTCAGTCAAGTGCTTAGACACATTGTATGTGACCAATTTTGTGCTGCTGACGATGGGTCTGAGGGGGACTCCTTCTTTGTGTATCTTGGTGAGTTCATAAAGTGTTTGTGTTGGTGGAGTGTTGGTCCTTCTCCAGTTTCTGTAGGTAGCCCTCAGACATAGAATAAGGCAAATTTGAAGATGAATTTAGATGACGAGCAATTTATACCTTGCAACTGGATTTAAGGAAGTGTGAGCATAGTTACTATACTGTTGCTGATTAATATGGTATGTATGGTATTCCTTATTAATGATGGCATTTTGTAATGAAGATATGCAAGTTCACACAGCCTTAGCAAAGTAAAGTGATATTATGATATTAGGTAATATCCCAGTTTTTCTCACAAAATTTTCTTTCTCAGAAATTAGTTTGATTTAAATGCCATAGAATCCAAGTAGCCAAGTTCTTTGAGTTTTGTAATATACACACATACAATGTAGGCTAACTTTTTATATCTTAAAATGAAGATTCTTGTTAAAAACAAAATATTATTTTGTTAGTCTTATCATGATTAATAAATCAACTTTCAGCTAAGCGAATGATGTCTTTGCATTATATTAAAAAACTGGCTACAGCTACAAATGCATGTGGCAGCTTCAGACACATCAGGAAAAAGAAAAATATAATTGATTCATGTTTATTTTTAAATGTTGCACATCACTACCCACCACAAGATCTGTTATATCATTGCATCTCTCTGAATTTCTTGTTAATAATAATAATAATAATAATAATATATTTACCTTCTGCCCTCCTCATCACACGTTATGTCATTGTGTGTCTCCATGTCATTTGATTTAACTATAACACATCTGATACATCTATATCTTGATACCACTCCATCATGGTACTTCTTCTTGCATCCTACTCTTGTTTTAATCACTTATCTTTTACTGGCCACTTCTCCATACCTATGATTCTGCACTATGTATGTCCTCCCTCTGCTTTTCCATCTGTTTGCCCTTTTTGTTGTTCTCTCTCGTCCTTTCATCACATTCTTCTAGAGTTTCCTCAGCAGAAGACTTAAGGGCTCAATCAAGAGGGCCAAGAGTCAGCCCAAACTGGACAGAACTAGCAGTTTCCGTCACATGATTCTACCCCGCTTCCGCAGTGCTGATCAAGACAGGTCAGTGACACCTTTTGTCCAATTGCTTCTGACTATCTATTTTTGGGGTGTATAAATGTTGTGGACATGACACACAACTTGAATTTGAAGGATAAATGCAAAGAGATGCTGATACTCAGTGACATCAGCAGTGACCGTACTGCATAACAACAAGGACACTATTAGTGTTCTTGACACCTCCTCAGTTTGTATACAGCTAGGATATGGACTATCGTTATATATACGGTACCTATTTAATGGCATCTCACATCAAATCAAATTGTATTTGCATAGTAAAATGGTTGTTTCTGTTTGCAATCAGTACTTTATTTCTCTTCATCTGCCTTTACCACTGTATCGGCATCTCTCCCTTCCTCTCTTTATATTATCTTTTCCTCTCTCTATTAATGTATTTCTGTTTATTTCACTTGCTTCCCACAGCAAAGACAGTTAGAAATAAAACCCTCTGCACCATCATCTCTGCTAAAGGAATTCTCCAAAAACATCCCCTCTTTCACCATGGCAACTAAACAAGGCAGATGTACAGAGCCACTGAGATATTTGCTTAATTATACCTCCTCTGTATCATGTGTGCTACAGTGCTGGCATTCTTTAGGCACAACATGGCAGAAGGGGTCATTTATAAGGCTTTGGTGAGAACTTTTTCATCCAGGTCATTTTCATTCAGAAGGTTGAAGCAAGGCAACTGGGCTTATAGAGCTTGATTGATTGATGTTTCGCTGCTCCTCCAAACTTTCAACCAAGACACCTGGGTTTGATTTTTGTCAGGTTATATTTTCTTTTCCTTATTCCTTTTTTGACTAGTATCATTGTTCTAGATCACTTTGTCTCTCTTTCCTTAAAGGTAGGATAGGAGATCTCATTCTGATGCACTTTTTGTTATATTGGTGTAACTTCTCTTTACAATTCGATAGCAACCGATTAGTTCGGCAGTTTCACTTTTAAACGAAGAATATTAATAACCTGTGGAAGCTATAAAATGCTAAAAACATCAGCCAATCCTACGAGATGCCCCTGCACGGAGAATTGGCTGGTTATCACTCTCTTCCTCCTCTGCATGCACCAGAGAGGTATGTGAACTCGATGCGCGTGAACGCCAAGTTAAACACCAGATTGGCGCATGATGGCAGAGACGTAACCAGCGAGTCAGAAAAGAAAAACTGTTTTTGGAAAAGCCACCACCAGAAAACGGCTTGATGCAGAAAGATCTGAGACAAGAGTGGTTATCGACACAACTTTGCAGTGCTGGCGACGACTGAGAGAGCAGAAGCAGCTACAGAATGCTGCTGTGGTATCCTGCAGTTCTTCCACACAGGTAGGCTGTCAGCTTTCACCAAGCTACGTTTGCTAACGTGATGCTAACATGATGCTAATGTAACCCGTGAGTCTGATACTGCGTTGTGTGGTGTATGAATACAGGAGGCAGTGTTGAATCTCTCTAGTCTTTACTGAGGGCTTTGCTCTGTGACATACAACAAAGTAGCAGATGTTAGCTGTGTGCAACAATGTCCTAGCTTGACTCCTCCAGCCATGAAGAAAAGGTTTTGCCCATATAAATTCAATATGTAATCACCACAGAATATTTACAGTGAACAATACATATAAATAATAATAAAAAGTAAATAGTAGGTTGGATAATTAAATAAATAATAGGTAATACATTTGAAGAATAAGGCACTACTCGATCTACATAAAATGCAACTTTAAACTCTACAAAAATTAATTATTAAATATTCACACAATGAAAAAAGAATTACAAAGCTCCATACCTGTGACATACAACAAAGTAGCAGATGTTAGCTGTGTGCAACAATGTCCTAGCTTGGCTCCTAATAAACAAAAAACAGTTTTACCGGCAATCAACAGCAACACAGACGCTATGTCAGGCTCAGCTGTTACCGTTAATATTCAACTGTTTCCCAATTGATGCCAAAACCTAGCTAAATCAGAACTGACAAACTCAAGACTCATCAAGACTTTCATGGAAGTAACCCGACATCTCAAAACAACATAAAACATTTTAAATCCACAAAACGAGCTAGTAAAAATTCGAATTTGCAGAGCTTGTCTCTGTCGCGACTCACCTCCAGCCATGAAGAAAAGGTTGTGACTGGAGCACACGTTGACGCACTAACGTCATCGCGCTGGACACTGTCACACACATCCACATATGCACACACAGGCTGGAGATTGACATAAATAAACTTAACACAGCAAGGAGAGGTTTTGGTGAAATTCAACCTGTTTATATCTGTTACATTAACAGGCTCTGATCGGCAGCTTTCTGCTTTTTGAAGCAGGTTTTATTCCATTTACCGGTTTTTCTGAGCTTCTCTCTGATGATCAAAAAACCTGATGTGGGTACAGAGACTTTGTTGTTTTCGATGGTCATTATCATGGTCACATCGGTGCTGCTCAACATGCTACTTTGTCTCTGTGTTGTTGTTGTAGCTGCGTCCTCAGCTCTACTGAGGGAGAGCAGAGCAGCGTCTTCTGTCATATGACCTGCTGCTGTTATCATTGTTCAGTTTACTGCTGCTCTCTTTATGTCTTGCTCTCTCTCTATGTCTCTCCACAGCTCTGTGATCTTATGACCAGACACCAAACCAGTCTTCACCTGCCTGAGGACAGCATGTGATAATAATGATCACTAATTTTGTTCTATTGTAATGTATTTTATTTAAATCCAAATACAGTAAACTGTTGCCAACCCACTGGTTTACATTATTTGTGCAGCATTTTAAAATAACCAATGTAAAACATTGAATGTTTTCTGTAATAGACAACAAACACAGTTACAGTATTTCAGTGAACAGATATTTATTCTCATGTATGATCAACAACAAAAGAAGTGAAGCACCAAACATGTTAGAACCTGAAGAAATAACAGGCCAGTTGTAGGTGTGGGACGCCTTCCTGCTACACAAGCCAGGTGTGTCAGCATGGAGATGCACCAGTCACCAGGTTGTCCACAGCATCATCTGAGCCTGCAGCTCCCACAGAAACAACAGCTGGCTGCACCTGCTGCAGGAAGACCATGGTGAGGAGTTCAGATGTCAGACTTGCTTCAGACGGAGCTCCAGCACCTGATGGGTCTGCTCCAGGCTCAGAATTTGAATTATGACCTGTCAATCAGTAAACAATAAACATTTATATATTGTCAATAAACAGAGCTTTACTGTCCTTGAACAGGTCTTACATACAGTATGTTTGGTGTTCAGACTAAAGTAGAGCAGGTAGGTGTCTGGTGATGCGAGGTAGCTGAATATCTGTAGGGAGCAGAGACTGCTCTGTAAACAACAAACACCAGAGGAAATGCACTGAAGATTCATACATTCAGTGCTAACTGGCTGTGTAGCTACCCTTGTTGATTAGCTTTACAAGAGTTCATCCATAACATAAACTGACTGCGTAGGAACACAATGTGCTGAGGATTCAAAGCAAAGATGGTGTAGCGTCATGGCTAACATGGTGACTAGCTTTACATGACTGCTGCGGCTAGTTAGCCTGCAACACCGCACTCATTATTATATAAATAGTATTACGCAATGTTTCCATACACTAACATTTTCGCTTGGCAGATCTAGCTTGCAACAACTGCCACATTTGTTGTTTATGTTTGTTATGATGATGTTACGTGTTTTTTCGTGAATGAGATCCGGCTGATGCAGGTCGCGATGCTCTACCACACTCGTCTTCTGTGAACACAAACTGCGTGTCCGTGAGATTAGGAGGCGTGGCTTCAGAGTGGGCTCAGAGAGGAGGCGGGATTGTATTTTCAAATTCTGGCTGTTACTCACTGAGTTTTCAAGATCTCCTACCCTACCTGTATTAAAGGGATACATTTATATTTAAAAAAATGTTTTCTTTTAATGGTCTAATGGTGTTGATTCCTCCAAGCCTGAGGTTGTTTGCCAAGCCCCCATTTACCTTATGTATGATACCGTTAACTATGTTAGGTATGTGGGTCAAGTGATAAAATACTGAAATATAACAACGTAAGATTTTGTTCAAACAAAGATTCCACATGGTTTATTTTAATGATTTTGTAAATCTTCTAATTTCTCTAGTGGCACAAGAAAATCTGTCCACAGCTGAGAGTATTATATGGTTGTATTATCTTCTGATTGTTTAATGATCAAAGCAGTCCACTTTATTCCTGGGTGACCAATGTAGAGCCAAAGCAACAGGATAAAATTACAATAGTTTAAAGACAGAGCCCACTTTGCATGATAAGAGTTAAAGCTCTTGGACGACCAATGGTTTTTCAGGTTCATGGGATGCATCCAGATGAGATGTCGGTACCACTCAAGGTGGCAAAGTTTGCTTATACTTTTTGAAAAGAAACAGTGCATCCGGAAAGTATTCACAGCGCTTTACTTTTTCGACATTTTGTCATGTTACAGCCCTTATTCCAAATTGTATTAAATTAATACCCCATTAGGACAATGTTACAAAAATACGATTTTTTGACATTTTTTGAATTTATTAAAAATAGAAAACTAAGAAATCACATTTACATAAGTATTCACAGCATTTGCTTATTACTTTGTTGATCCACCTTTGGCAGCAATTTGATGCCACAAGCTTAGCACACCTATCTTTAGACAGTTGCCCATTGTTCATTGCAGTAATTCTCAAGTTCCATCAGGTTGAATGGGAGACGTCTGTGCACAGCCATTTTCAGGTCTCTCCAGAGATGTTCAATCAGATTCAAGTCTGGACTCTAGCTGGGCCACTCCAGGACATTCACATTCACAGTGGTTCTGAAGCCAATCCTTTACAGGCCTGATTGATGGATTGCTGCAGAGATGGTTGTCCTTCTGGAAGGCTGTCCTCTCTCCACAGAGGAACGCTGGAGCGCTGACAGAGTGACGATCGGGTTCTTGGCCCTTCTCACCCGATCGCTCAGTTTTGCCCGGCCAGCTCTAGGAAGAGGGCTGGTGGTTCCAAACGTCTTCCATTTATGAATAATGGAGGCCACTGTGCTCATTGGGACCTTACTCTTACTTGCCTTGGAAAGCAGCAGAAAGCAGCAGAATTTTTTTGTGTCCTTCCCCAGATTTGTGCCTCAAGACAATCCTGTCTCACAGGTCTATAGACAATTCCTTTGACTTCATGCTTGGTGTTTGTGCTCTGACATGCACGGTCAACTGTGGGACCTTATATAGACAGGTGTGTGCCTTTCCAAATCATGTCCAATCAACTGAATTTACTGCAGGTGGACTCCAATTAAGCTGTAGTAACATCTCAAAGATGATCAGTGGAAAAAGGATGCACCTGAGCTCAATTTTGAGCTTCATTGCAAAGGCTGTGAATGCTTATGTAAATGTGATTTCCTAGTTTTCTATTTTTTAATAAATTCAAAAAATGTAAAAAAAAAAACTGTTTCCATAATTACCTGTGTTGATCTGTGTGTCTAACGACTGGCTAACGACTATGAGACAGTTGACAGCCCTTTGTTCTTGCTGTGAGTATGTGCAAACTTCCTGGGAATGGATGGAAGCTGCATTGTATGTGGTAGAAAGATGATGTCTGAGTCCACCACCTCTGTTAAGGAAAGGTTTTTTTAGGCTTAACATAGATGGCTTCCTTGACTCCTCTTTAAAACCACCTTTCCTCTCTGTCCAGAATGTGAACATTGTTGTCCTCAACGGAGTGTCCTTTCTCTCTGAGGTGAAGGTGAACAGCTGAGTCTTGTCCCGTGGAGGTGGCTCTCCTGTGCTCAGCCATTCTTCATTGAATTGGTTGTTTAGTTTCTCCAATGTACAGATCAGAGCATTCCTCACTGCACAGGACTGCATATATCACATTGCTGTGTTTCTCCCTGGGAGTTTTATCTTTCGGTTGAACCAGTTTGTGTCTCAGTGTTGTCATCACTTTGAAATGAACCGGGATGTCATGGTTGTTGAAGATCCTGAGTTTCTTGGAATGGTGATGTTCTTTCTCCGTTGGTTGTTGTCCTTCTTCCTGTTAGTAGGTCTTGTTTTTGTGGCTTTGATGAGTGCCAAGTTGGGATGTTTGCACGTGTTTGCAGAGCCTGTGTTGTGTTGTTGCACCTCCTTCTTCCCCTCTGAGCTGGTTGGTACAGTTTGTGCTCTGTGCTGCAGGGTTCTGATGTTCCCAGATTATTAATTCTAGGATGGTGTGAAACAGCAAGTACTGCACAGGAAACCCACACACATGGACTCGTACTTGATTGTTTGACAAACTGGGAACATCAGAACCCTGAGCTAACTTTACCATACAGTGTGAAGTTGTCTTGGAATGGACACGTTTCCGAGTCCCATTGTTATTGAACGTGCCCGCCGGCTGACAAGACTCGAGTGGACTCCTGCATACTCATACTGATCATTAAGTTTCTTAACTACCAAGGCAAGTAAGAGTAATTAGAGCTGCTTCACAAAAAGGAAAAGGGATGTATCGGGAGCACCAAGTCATATTTTTTCAGACCTGTCTGTGGAGGTACAGAAACAACAGAGACAATATAAGGGTGTGAACCTGGACTTTGGACTTATATTTCCAGCAAAGATGAGGATATTTCACAAGGGCAGCAGACACCTATTCCACACGCCAGAGGAAGTGCAAATATTCATTCAGCGTGTTCGCCAGCAGAAAGATGAACAATGGCTGGCACTAAACCATAACAAAATTAAACACACCTATACTTTTGTTTGTTTAGATATACAGTGTTCAATCTATCCTAGAACCATACTCAAAATAGAAGTGGAAAATCACATTACAGGCTGATCCAAATTGAGTGGAAGTCAAAATGAGGCTCAGTAGTGTGTGCGGCCTCCACATGCCTGTATGACCTCTCTACAACGCTTGGGCATGTTCCTGATAAGATAAGATAAGATAAGATAAGATAAGATAAGATAAGATAAGATAAGATAAGACTTTATTAATCCCGAAGAAAATTCTTTTGCCAGAGGTATCAAGTTACATTAAATACAAGAGTAAGTGTCAATAAAAAATCAAGAAGTACAGTAAGCAGTATTACTGAGCACAATATATGTTGCATGGCTGTATATATAACGATATAAGGTGCTAAGTAAATACAAATAGAGACCAGTGAAGGGAATAATATTGGTAGATGACATGATGGCATGATCATCTAGCTCTTCTCCCTACAGAAAGGGGAGGAGTTATACAGTCTGAAACTGAGGTGGCGGTAGTTGTCCTGAGGGATCTTCTCCCAGACCCGGATTAAAGCATCAGTCAACTCCTGGATAGTCTGTGGTGCAACGTAGCATTGGTGGATGGACTGAGGCGTGATGTCCCAGATGTGCTTGATTGGATTCAGGTCTGGGGTATGGGCAGTCCAGTCCATAGCATCAACGCCTTCATCACGCAGGAACTGCTGACACACTTCAGCCACATGAGGCCTAGCATTGTCATGCATCAGAAGGAACCCAGGGCCTGCTGCACCAGCATATGGTCTCACTATGGGTCTGAGGATCTCATGGACTGTATGACCAAAACCTCAACCAGAAAGGATGAGAACAGAGAAATGGTCTGTGGTCAGCACCTGCAGAACCTCTCCTTTATAGGGGTTGTCTTGATAATTGCCTCTCATTTCCACCTGTTGTCTGTTCCACTGATTCACAATCAGTGTTGCTTCCTAACTGGACAGGTTGATTTCACAGAAGAGAAGTGTGATTGACTTAGAGTTACATTGTGTTGTTCAAGTGTCCCCTTTATTTTTTGAGCAGTGTAGTTTATCTTGTATACAAGTAAATCTGATTGGGATGATTACACTTGTACATTTGACATGAGGATGTCAGCTGGGTCGGAGCAATATTTAGGGCCCGAGCACCGAATGGTGCAAGAGCCCTGTTGAAACCCTTAGGATTATTAGGGCCCGAGCACCGAATGGTGCAAGAGCCCTATTGAAACCCTTAGGATTATTATTAGGGCCCGAGCACCGAATGGTGCAAGAGCCCTATTGAAACCCTTAGGATTATTATTAGGGCCCGAGCACCGAATGGTGCAAGAGCCCTATCGAAACCCTTAGGATTATTTTTTTTTTTTTTTAGGGCCCGAGCACCGAATGGTGCAAGAGCCCTATTGAAACCCTTAGGATTATTATTAGGGCCCGAGCACCGAATGGTGCAAAAGCCCTATTGAAACCCTTAGGATTATTATTAGGGCCCGAGCACCGAATGGTGCAAGAGCCCTATTGAAACCCTTAGGATTATTATTTTTCATTTTTTTTTTTTTTTTTTTTTCTTCCTTCCCCCCCCCCCGAGATCGCATTTTTGGGGACCTTAACATGCCTAAAAACTCACCAAACTTGGTAGAAAAATTCATTCGCCCGAAAAATTTTGAAATTTGCTGACGTTTGAAACGCACATAGCAAAATGACTCTATAGCGCCCCCAACGCGTAGCCCCGCTGGCCAGTTTGACACAGGATCATGAGAATTAGCACACATGTGTATCACCCCAAGGTTAATTTTTTTACCGTTTTCTGACCCTGCTATAAAACTTTTCATGCCTCGCATACTTCATGCAATTGAGCTGAAATTCACTGTGTCCACTCAGGACACCATAGGGAATAGACGCATTCCAAAACTCTTTCAAAAGTATTACCGTTTGGCGGGGGAGTGGCCTCAAAGTTGACCATTCGCCATTACAAAGGAACTCGCTGTGTTTTATGCAGTACTACCCATGTACTTTATGCAATGTGGACAAAATCTTACAGTACTGCTATGGACCCGAGTCTGAACAAATATATATGCTAATAGGATGATACGGTCATAGCGCCACCTACTGGTAGCAGGAAAGTTTGGTTGTAAACATGTTCGTTGTATATCTGTGGAAATGAGAGGAGGAGAGCATAGGACAGGAGAGTATAGGAGACGAGAGCATGGGAGAGAAGACTGCGATGACCCCGCGGATCGCAAGATGCGCGAGGGCCCGCAATGCTGCTTGCAGCTTTAATTTTTAGGGCCCGAGCACCGAATGGTGCAAGAGCCCTATTGAAACCCTTAGGATTAATATTAGGGCCCGAGCACCGAATGGTGCAAGAGCCCTATTGAAACCCTTAGGATTATTAGGGCCCGAGCACCGAATGGTGCAAGAGCCCTATTGAAACCCTTAGGATTATTATTTTTCATTTTTTTTTTTCCTTCCCCCCCTAAGATCGCATTTTTGGGGGCCTTAACATGCCCAAAAACTCACCAAACTTGGTAGAAAAATTCATTCGCCCGAAAAATTTTGAAATTTGCTGACTTTTGAAATGCACATATAAAAATGGCTCTATAGCGCCCCCAACGCGTAGCCCCTCTGGCCGGTTTGACACAGGATTATGAAAATTGGCACACATATGTATCACCTCAAGACGCACAAAAAAGTCTCTTGGACCCCCCCTCCAAACCCAACAGGAAGTCCGCCATTTGAAGGTTTGTGGCCATTTTTGGCGATGTGTGACCCTGCTGCCAAACTTTTGCGCCTCGCATACGTCACCGGATTGAGCTGAAATTCGTCGTGTCCACTCAGGACACCATAGGGAATAGACGCATTCCAAAACTCTTACAAAAGTCTGACGGTGTGGCCGGGGCGTGGCCTCAAAGTTTGACCATTTCTGAGGACACAGAAAGTCTCTATAACTTCTTCGTTTTCTGTCCGATCTGTACGAAATGTCACATGTATGATCAGAGTCTGACCCTAAACACATCTATACAACAATATTGAGGCTTTGACAGAGCGCCACCTACTGGCTACACAAAATGTTGTGTTTTCATAGGTTTTTCTGCCTGCCCCTGTGGCCTGTTTTGAGTAGGGTCACGAAAATTGGCACACATGTTTATCACCCCAAGACGCACAAAAAAGTCTCTTGGACCCCCCCTCCAAACCCAACAGGAAGTCCGCCATTTTGAAATGTCTGTTAATTTTTGGCGATTTGTGACCCTGCTACAAAACTTTTCACGCCTCGCATACTTCATCCAATCAAGCTGAAAATCACTGTGTCCACTCAGGACACGATACAGAATAGATGCATTCCAAAACTCTTACAAAAGTATTACGGTGTGGTGGGGGTGTGGCCTCAAAGTTGACCATTCGCCATTACAAAGGAACTCCCTGTATTTTTTGCCCTAACACGTAGCCCCGCTGGCCAGTTTGATACAGGATCATGACAATTAGCACACATGTGTATCACCCCAAGACGCACAAAAAAGTCTCTTGGACCCCCGCTCCAAACCCAACAGGAAGTCCGCCATTTTGACTCTTGTGGCCATTTTTTGCCTATTTGTGACCCTGCTTCAAAACTTTTCACGCCTCACATACTTCATGCAATTGAGCTGAAAATCACTGTGTCCACTCAGGACACCATAGGGAATAGACGCATTCCAAAACTCTTTCAAAATTATTACCGTGTGGTGGGGGCGTGGCCTCAAATTTGACCATTCGCCATTACAAAGGAACTTGCTCTATTCTATGTAGTACTACCCATATACTTCATGCAATGTGGACAAAATCTTACACTACTGCTATGGACCCCAGTCTGAACAGATATATATGCTAATAGGATGATACGGTCATAGTGCCACCCACTGGTAGCAGGAAAGTTTGGTTGTAAACATGTGTTTGTTGTATATCTGTGGAAATGAGAGGAGGAGAGCATAGGACAGGAGAGTATAAGAGACGAGAGCATAGGAGAGAAGACTGCGATGACCCCGCGGATCGCCAGGTGCGCGAGGGCCCGCAATGCTGCTTGCAGCTTTAATTATTTTTTTTTTCCCCCTCCGAGATCGCATTTTTGGAGGCCTTAACATGCCCAAAAACTCACCAAACTTGGTAGAAAAATTCATTCGCCCGAAAAATTTTGAAATTTGCTGACTTTTGAAATGCACATATAAAAATGGCTCTATAGCGCCCCCAACGCGTAGCCCCTCTGGCCGGTTTGACACAGGATTATGAAAATTGGCACACATATGTATCACCTCAAGACGCACAAAAAAGTCTCTTGGACCCCCCCTCCAAACCCAACAGGAAGTCCGCCATTTGAAGGTTTGTGGCCATTTTTGGCGATGTGTGACCCTGCTGCCAAACTTTTCACGCCTCGCATACTTCATCCAATCAAGCTGAAAATCACTGTGTCCACTCAGGACACCATAGGGAATAGACGCATTCCAAAACTCTTACAAAAGTCTGACGGTGTGGTGGGGGCGTGGCCTCAAAGTTGACCATTCGCCATTACAAAAGAACTCCCTGTATTTTTTGCCCTAACGCGTAGCCCCGCTGGCCAGTTTGACACAGGTTCATGAACATTAGCACACATGTGTATCACCCCAAGACGCACAAAAAAGTCTCTTGGACCCCGCCTCCAAACCCAACAGGAAGTCCGCCATTTTGACTTTTGTGGCCATTTTTTGCCTATTTTTGACCCTGCTTCAAAACTTTTCACGCCTCACATACTTCATGCAATTGAGCTGAAATTCACTATGTCCACTCAGGACACCACAGGGAATAGACGCATTCCAAGACTCTTACAAAAGTCTTACGGTGTGGTGGGGGCGTGGCCTCAAAGTTGACCATTCGCCATTACAAAGGAACTCCCTGTATTTTTTGCCCTAACGTGTAGCCCCGCTGGCCAGTTTGACACAGGTTCATGAAAATTAGCACACATGTCTATCACCCCAAGACGCACAAAAAAGTCTCTTGGATCCCGCCTCCAAACCCAACAGGAAGTCCGCCATTTTGACTTTTGTGGCAATTTTTTGCCTATTTGTGACCCTGCTTCAAAACTTTTCACGCCTCACATACTTCATGCAATTGAGCTGAAATTCACTGTGTCCACTCAGGACACCATAGGGAATAGATGCATTCCAAAACTCTTTCAAAAGTATTACTGTGTGGTGGGGGAGTGGCCTCAAAGTTGACCATTCGCCATTACAAAGGAACTCCCTGTATTTTTTGCCCTAACGCGTAGCCCCGCTGGCCAGTTTGACACAGGATCATGAAAATTTGCACACACGTGTATCACCCCAAGACGCACAAAAAAGTCTCTTGGACCCCCCCTCCAAACCCAACAGGAAGTTCACGATTTTGAAATTTCTGTTAATTTGTGGCGATTTGTGACCCTGCTACAAAACTTTTCAAGCCTCACATACTTCATCCAATTGAGCTAAAACTCACTGTGTCAACTTTGGACACCATAGGGAATAGACGCATTCCAAAACTCTTTCAAAAGTATTACCGTGTGGCGGGGGAGTGGCCTCAAAGTTGACCATTTGCCATTACAAAGGAACTCGCTGTGTTTTATGCAGTACTACCCATATACTTTATGCAATGTGGACAAAATCTTACTGTACTGCTATGGACCCGAGTCTGAACAGATATATATGCTAATAGGATGATACGGTCATAGCACCACCTACTGGTAGCAGGAAAGTTTGGTTGTAAACATGTGTTTGTTGTATATTTGTGGAAATGAGAGGAGGAGAGCATAGGACAGGAGAGTATAGGAGACGAGAGCATAGGAGAGAAGACTGCGATGACCCCGCGGATCGCAAGGTGCGCGAGGGCCCGAAATGCTGCTTGCAGCTTTAATTTTTTTTTTTTTTCCCCCTCCGAGATCGCATTTTTGGAGGCCTTAACATGCCCAAAAACTCACCAAACTTGGTAGAAAAATTCATTCGCCCGAAAAAATTTTGAAATTTGCTGACTTTTGAAATGCACATATAAAAATGGCTCTATAGCGCCCCCAACGCGTAGCCCCTCTGGCCAGTTTGACACAGGATTATGAAAATTGGCACACATATGTATCACCTCAAGACGCACAAAAAAGTCTCTTGGACCCCCCCCCTCCAAACCCAACAGGAAGTCCACCATTTGAAGGTTTGTGGCCATTTTTGGCGATGTGTGACCCTGCTGCCAAACTTTTCACGCCTCGCATACTTCATAGAATTGAGCTGAAATTCACTGTGTCCACTCAGGACACCATAGGGAATAGACGCATTCCAAAACTCTTACAAAAGTCTGACGGTGTGGCCGGGGCGTGGCCTCAAAGTTTGACCATTTCAGAGGAAACAGGAAGTCGCTATAACTTCTTTGTTTTCTGTCCCATCTGTACCAAATGTCACATGTATGATCAGAGTCTGACCCTAAACACATCTATACAACAATATTGAGGCTTTGACAGAGCGCCACCTACTGGCTACACAAAATGTTGTGTTTTCATAGGTTTTTCTGCCTGCCCCCCTGGCCTGTTTTGAGTAGGGTCATGAAAATTGGTACACATGTGTATCACCCCAAGATGCACAAAAAAGTCTCTTGGACCCCCCCTCCAAACCCAACAGGAAGTCCGCAATTTTGGAATTTCTGTTAATTTTTGGCGATTTGTGACCCTCCTACAAAACTTTTCACGCCTCACATACTTCATCCAAATGAGCTAAAACTCACTGTGTCCACTCAGGACACCATAGGGAATAGACGCATTCCAAAACTCTTACAAAAGTCTGACGGTGTGGCGGGGGCGTGGCCTCAAAGTTGACCATTCGCATTACAAAGGAACTCACTGTATTTATTGCCCTAATGCGTAGCCCCGCTGGCCAGTTTGACACAGGATCATGAGAATTAGCACACATGTGTATCACCCCAAGACGCACAAAAAAGTCTCTTGGACCCCCCCTCCAAACCCCACAGGAAGTCCACCATTTTGATTTTTTCTGTAATTTTTGGCGATTTCTGACCCTGCTATAAAACTTTTCACGCCTCACATACTTCATGCAATTGAGGTGAAATTCAGTGTGTCCACTCAGGACACCATAGGGAATAGACGCATTCCAAAACTCTTTCAAAAGTATTACCGTGTGGCGGGGGAGTGGCCTCAAAGTTGACCATTCGCCATTACAAAGGAACTCGCTGTGTTTTATGCAGTACTCCCCATATACTTTATGCAATGTGGACAAAATCTTACAGTACTGCTATGGACCTGAGTCTGAACAGATATATATGCTAATAGGATGATACGGTCATAGCGCCACCTACTGGTAACAGGAAAGTTTGGTTGTAAACATGTGTTTATTGTATATCTGTGGAAATGAGAGGAGGAGAGCATAGGACAGGAGAGTATAGGAGACGAGAGCATAGGAGAGAAGCCTGCGATGACCCCGCGGATCGCAAGGTGCACGAGGGCCCGCAATGCTGCTTGCAGCTTTAATTTTTTCTTGCTCCTTTTAAAAGATCAGTGTACAGTTTATTTTTTTCCCAGTTGAATTGGTACAATTTTTCACAGGGCCATGCCATAACCACAGTATTTATGCTGGCCTACCTACAGCCTGGGGCTACAGCTATCCAGCTAGCTAAACTCTGTGTAAAATGATGAGGAGTCATCATGAGCTTTCCTGCTGTTTACTGTGGCTCTTTTCATCAGTTACAAAACAAGAGTTAAAACTGTAACAAAATACAAACACAATGACCATACGAAATGATTAATACACATATATGTATATACACTGTAAATAACCAGCAAACGGTGTTATTTTTATACAAATATTTTGATTATGATTTTTAAACCTTAACTTAAGATGACAATCTATGAAATTAGACACTTACGACATTGCCTCTAGTGTTTTTGGGGTGGATGTCACTAGATGCAAACCATGCACTTGCTTAGAATAATTCCTTACAGTAAGTGAATATAGAAATCTGGAAATGACACAAATGAAAATTCAATGAAAAATCAAAATTTTTGCTGTCCTTTAGAAGAACTACATCTCCTCATAGGTTTTGGCAAGCTTCAGTCTATTTTCTTCAGCTATGCAAGGTAGGCAAGTGGCTCCAGTAAGAAGCAAAGTCCTGTAAACCATGTGGTTTGCACCAAGCCTGTGGCTGGAACCAACTTTGATGTATGGATTGTCCTCTGACCTCACACAGTTCCATTGAACAGATCCGGTAGACTGACAAATCCGCTGAACTCTGTTGTGAACATTTGACATAAAATCGCTTGGACTGGTTGTAGATATAGCCGAGAACGACTTTGCTAGCCGTATAAAACTTCACTGAGTCCAGCCTCAAGTCCAGTTCATCTTGAATCAGTTTAGCCATTTCCATAGCTAGGACTGCGGCAAACAGCTCAAGTCTTGGTATTGTTGGTTCGTGGTGTAAGCCTTGACTTCCCCATAATAAAACCAATGTGACTTTCCTAAAACTTTCTAATAGGCCACAGCTCCAATGGCTTTGGTTGATGCATTAGAGAAAACAGAGAGCTCAGTTTGCACTGCCTCGGCCAGAGACTCTGTGGTGTATGTTCTTGATATATGAAGTTGTCTCAAGTCCTAAAGAGAGTCTCGCCATGTCTCTCACTTACTGCATTTATCCTCTGGTAGTGGTGTGTCCCACTCTGATGACTCAACCTGTGAATTCTCAAAGAAGAGCTCTCCCTTGGACTGCCACTGGAGCCAGAAAACCCAAACACACTATTCACTGTAGAAAGAACCCCTTGATGAGTGAATGGTTTAGCTTCAGCTGACACAGAGAGGGTGAATGTGTTAGAATTTATTTCCCACATTAGTCCAAGACTATGCTGAGTGGCTACAGCTTTTCCATCAAAGTCAACATCTTTGGTGGGCTGTGCATGGTCTTCAAGTGGAAATGCTTCCTAAGACTGTTGGTCTGTTCGATGAAGGCGCAAATTTGACTCTGCAAGTGACCGCTGTGCCCTGTATAGCAAATCAGTGGCTTCAGTATCAGTCAACACAGATCAAAGACCGTCGTCAATATAAGTCATCATATAAGTAATGCTCGTCAAAGTTAACTGTATCTGCACACCCCTATTTGACTAATTTCTATAGACTTCTTAGTCCATCAGTTTCAAGAAAATCTCTTCTTCAGAAGGAAGAGGCCAGCTTGCTCCACATGACTGAACATAGTTTGTCCCAACAACTTCCGCAGCTTCACCTGGCTTCAATACGCTTTCCAACACATCTTTGAACACATCTCTTCAAACAGAAGTTTCCGTCATCCCAGAACAAGTTCTTAGATAATAAGAGGATGGCTCACACTTGAACCAAACAACTTGAAAAAGCTGGAACTGACAATGACCGATTACTTTGGTCGTCAAGAACAACGTAAGCTTGGCTTTGCTTGGCTGTTCTTTGTGGTAAAGTTTCACCAAACAGATCTTAGAATATGATCAGCTCACCTGTCCGATGCCACAGACTTCAGTGCAGCTAGAATTTACAGCGTCTTTATTCTGGTCACCTACTTCTTCCTCCCTGCCATTATGCGGTGGTGTTGAAAGGAACTTGTCTGGAGGAACAGAGTCTGGATGCATAAAAGATACATGACAGATAATACCATATTCTTTGCACTTAATCACTGATATACAATCTTTGGCCAAATGAGAAGTAGAAACACAAGACCTGGAGGAGAGTCCTTGTTTTTTTAAAAATGCCTTCCTCTCCTCTATTTTAGGCAGCTTTTTTTAAGTATGTTGTTAAAGTATACAGGTGCGCTCCTCGCGGGTGAATTTGTAGTACGTTTTATGATTGGTATCATAATGGCGTTTTATGTTGAAGTCCTTTAGCATTGTATTGCTAATTAGATCAGGCACATGACTTTATCTGTTTATCTATCTGTGAGGTATGACATAGTAAGCGTTAGTCCACTTATCTTGAACCACCTTTCTCCTCGCAAACACAACTTTTTATCTCATGGGGCCTGACTCAAGCACCCGCTCTGACTCCATCATCACAGTCACAGTCTCTTCCCTAGGGCAGAGTGCAGTGAGATGCATTCAGCACCCAATGGTGAAAAAAAACATTGCACTGTCGACCTCTGGCAGTGAGGTCAAGTGAGGTCTAAACGACACCTGTAATTACATCTTATCCCAATAGGTGCTGCTAAAGACCACTACACGGAGATTCATTATTTCAAAGCAATGTACAGTTGAAGTAAACCTAACAAATGTAATTCATTGCGGGCCGCCAGAAATGTTTCTGCGGGCCGCCATTGGTAAAAAGACTGGCATGGTGTGAGGACTTATAGTCTATAATTTCAAGGACTAGCAAAAGATTTGCTTAAAATCTCAAATACAAACAATATATACCCATTTTTAATTACTTCAGTATATGTGGATAATGAAAATATATGTAACACTAACTCAGCTAAATAAATGTATCCCCAATATTCCTGATATGTGCCACAAATGTGGTAGAAAGGGCACATACCACTGCCTATGGGACTGCCCACAAATC
This sequence comes from Parambassis ranga, assembly GCF_900634625.1. NCBI lineage: Eukaryota > Metazoa > Chordata > Actinopteri > Ambassidae > Parambassis > Parambassis ranga. Next base: position 22,204,288 of record NC_041036.1, read on the forward strand.
CAGGCTTTCTGGAGTAAAGTGATATATATGATTCTAAATGTCACAGGTATAAAATTAGTAATAGACGCCAAGCTGTATATCTATGGTACTTTTCCTGTAAATCATAGCCTTAGCAAGGCAAACAAATCTATGATTACTTTTTGCATGCTACAAGCTAAATGTACCATAGCCAAATCTTCATCTTAATCAAGGAGGGCTAAGAGGGTCTTCAGGAGGAGCATAATTTGAAATGAAGTTCCTACAGTAGGAGCACATGCCCAAAAAGAATCGCATCTGTTTTTTGGTCAAAGGTTTGGGAATATTGACAGAGGTGCATTTTGGAGAGATTGTTTTTCCCTCTGGGGTGATCACATGATCCAAGAATGTAACCTGTTGCTGCATTCATGGAAGCTTTGACAAGCTAGCCGTATGTCCTTCTTTAGCTAGATGTTGAAGCAGAGCAAGAGAACCAACTTCACACTGTCCCCTGGATGGAGAACAGATCAGCAAGTCATCCAAATACTGCATTAGAGCGGACCCAGGACTCATTTCAAAAGATTTAAGACTGTCACGTAAAGCTACATTGTAGATGTAGAGGGGCACTAAAGAAAGCATTTGCTAGATCAATTACTGTAAATCATTGAGAGCCTTTAGAGACCTGAGGCAGAATGGTGTGAGGATTTGGAACAGTTGGGCCTCTGGCGTGGACTGCTGCATTCCATGTATTCCATCAACAGCTTCCTGTTGTGTGAATATTGATGTTTATGAGACCTGTAGTCTGAATTTGGCATGATCACAACTAGTTCCACTTCTTTGATGAGGTCTACATCATATTTGTGAGCTGCCCATAGTGTAGGTGGGAATTCCGCAAACAATGGTGAGACAGCTGTTGGATCTGTTACAGACACCAAAGAGGAGGTTGTAGGGAGGGAGTCTAGCAGATAGATGCTGCGGAGAGCAGGCATCAAGCACGAAAGAGAGAGAGTAGAGAACTTTAGGATCAGCAGTTGGCTACCAGTCAGACAGCAGAGCACACTTGTTAACAAAAGGTCCCATATCTTGCCACTGCGCTGAATTTGCATGGCACCATGGTTTAAAAATGATTGTTGCTCTGGTGTCGGCTGTACTGCACTATAGCTAGAGTCCCAAAACAAAGCTGTCAATTTAGGGTTATCATTGAGATCAGAGAAAAAGTGTGTTTTCAAAATCAGGGTCCGGACCTGGAGAAATATGAGCTGTACAGTGGAGGTTATCAGGAGACATAACGTCAACACCTGGTAAAATTACATTTTTGGCTTGACTTGAGACAGAGAGTGTGTAAAGGAATTTTCCATTGATACACAAACAATGTGGGATGTAATGTAGCAGGCTAAAGAAAAGTATTTTTATTTTTAAAAGAAACTAAAACCTCCCCTATTGTTTTGGTAAAAACGGTTTGATTATTTGTATTTATTATTATTCCCACTAGGATAAAATAAAGTAAAAGATAGATGCAGACACCCTGTCGTGCTACCCAGTACCACTCCAAGATTACCTTGAAGAGTACACCGAAACTGTGCCCCCAGAAGTGCTCTCTGCAGCTTGGCAAAGCAACAAAGCCATGCAGGAAAGTGATGTACCATGAGTAGCTGTACTGCAACTTCAACCCAGTGATGAACATACACTGGAGGATGGTACTCCTGTTATCACTCCTGAGGATGTCAGTACTTCAGAGTAGTTCAGAAGGAAGATACTTCTCTTTGTGAGGTGATAGATCTGAAGCAGATGGGGTGAAAGCCTAAAGGGAAGGACTAGGAACAGCTAGGAAGAGAAACATGTAGACTATAACATGAATGGAACACTCAAGCTTTACAAGGGATTATTATACAGACAGGACAAAGAAAACAGTTGGTTCTTCCCAGTAAACTTAAGTCAACTGTGCTAAAATACCTGCATGATGATATGGGACACATTTGGTGCTGACAAAGTCATAAGTCATCCAGCTGGCAAGGGAAAGATTTTATTGGCCCTTTATGCAGCATGACATTGAAGATTATGTTATTCGCCACTGTTCTTGTGTTAAGCAGAAGCAGCCACACATTCCAGAAAGAGCCCCAATGGGCTCAATCAAAACCAGTGCCCCCTTTGAACTCATTTCTGTTGACTACCTATGTTACGACCCAGCTCGGCTAGAGAAGAGGTAACACAAACCAGATTGTATTGGTTTTAACGTAGGCTTATTTACTTATTTAGCAACACAAAAGGAAACAATAAGGACAAAACAAAACCACCTCAGGGCACGCAGGCTCCTAAAGTACAAAACACGCACCAAAAGAAAAACAACTCGGCCAAAAGGGCACCAGCGCTGCTCATCCAAACAAACAAATAAAACAAAAGAAATCCCGGATCACAATTATGGTTTAAACAAAAGAATTAGTTACAATACCACTCAGTGATCAATGCCACTCTCATCTTCCTGCAACAAGACTGCGCCAGTTCCCACAGCACTAGCATCAACCACTAACATAAACGGCATCCGCAAGTCAGGGGCAGCTATTACTGGGGAGAAGAGTGTGTCGAAAGCCTGCTGACATTCTGGACTCCACCAGAACTCTGTGGCCGGGCTAAGGAGACCAGTCAGCGGATGCACAATAGTACAAAAAATTCTACAGAAACCTCTGTAGTAGCCTGCCATCCCTATAAACCTTCGGAGGGCTTTCCTGGTACAGGCACAGGAAAGTTAAGAATGGACAAGACTTTGGCCTCTATCAGCCGCACCTGTCCTTGTCCCACCTGTTTTCCCAGGTATGTGACTAAGGCCTTCCCAAATTCACATTTGGCCAAATTCAGCGTAAGGGAAGCCTCTGCTAGTCGTGTGAAAACCGACCAACTATCCGTGTACACTACCAGATCATCTAGGTAAGCACTGCAGTGGGGCAGGTGAGCTAGCACTATGTTCACCAGCCTCTGGAATGTAGCCGGTGCATTATACAAAACGCCATAACCCTATACTGTAGAAATTGATCTGCGGTGACAGAAGTGGAAATTTCAGAGGCATGGTCAGTGAGGGGCACCTGCCAATAACCTTTCAATAAATCTAGTTTGGTTACAAATTTTGCAGCACCAATGCTATCTACACAGTCTTCCATATGGGGTAATGGGTAGGAATCAGGAACAGTAACGGAATTTAGTTTGCGATTATCCATTATAAAACGAGGTGTACCATCAGACCACCTCCAGCAAACAGGGCGAGCTCATGGGGCTGTAACTAGGAATTGCCAGACCTATGCTGCAACAAATTATCAGTTTCTTGTTTTATTAAGTGGCGTTTCACAGGATTAGCTCGGTAAACATGCTAACTTGGTTAGCACCTCTCACATCAATGTCATGTTTTAATAGAGTATAAAATATTTATTAGAATAATAGTGATGATGCGAGGTAGAGGCAGATTTTACCGATGAGATGAATGATGAGATGAACAAATTTTCCAAGAGAAGAGTTGTCTTAAAATGTATTATCTTTCGCAAGAGGGAGCTCAGTATTACCGAGTCCAAAGAAAAAAAGTGATAATATACCAGACCACTACTTCACATTACATTACATTACATTTTTGCTGAGCAGATTGGTCTTCAATATTGTGGTACAACACAGATTGGGTCAGATTTTTAATAATCAGCCCTTCATGCTATAGAGTGTCTTATCTAGTGTCCTTGAAGACAGGTGCACACAGTGGAAGAATACAGAGCAAACAGTAAGAAATATATTTTTTACCATCACACCCCTCAGGACACAGACCAGGATCCACCGGAGACAGAGGAACAGGGGAACAGGAGCTGAAGGATCGGAACAGAAAACCTGAGCAGAGGACACTTCCGTAACGGAACAGGAAACGTGAACTGTAGGTCATTTAGGATCAAAGCAAGAGGCTGGGATGAGACTTCCCCAGAAATCGAGCAGGTAGCCCCTAGCGGCTGTGATGGAGCCCCATCAGGGTCCAAACTGGCAACCACCAGAGTCACAGTCAGGGCCAGGACAGTACCAAGGTACAAATACTCCAGAGTCTCTGCAAGAAATCAATCCAGGGCAGCACAGGAAGCCAAAAGAGGTGGTGTCATGTGGCCACCTGGGGGACTCGCCCCGGAGAAGACAATGTCCTGTGGAGCCCATCCAGCACCAAATCAGTCTCTGGACTACCAGCCAGCTCAGGAACATGAACATGAACCCAGCTCCACAGAAGACAAGGGGCGAGCCTCGGCAGGACAAGGGGATGAGGAGGCAGAGGCCGCAGCTGGAGCAGGAACAGATAGAGAGGGACCAGCTGGCAGAGGCAAACAAGTTGGACCACCAGCTGACACAGGAACACATAGGGACGGCACAACTGGCTCAGTGGGAAGAACAGAAACTGCCTGGCGGCCCAGGATTACATGAGGAAGGGAGTCAAGCTGGTTTTGCTGAAGACGAGGGGTGAGCGCCTGCAAGATCAGGGGAGGCAGAGACCCCTGCTGGATCTGGTGTCTCCAGATGTCTCCCAACTGGAGAAGCATCCGGTGGGTGCACAACTGTCGGCTCTCCCGCTCATCCACGGGGGAAGATGGCATGTGGTCCACCCAGTCCACTGTAGATTGGAGGCTCACCCTGAGCTTATTCATGGCCTCCCAATTGAGTAAAAGCTCAACAGGGTCCTTGAAAGCATTTAAAATGTTTGCTGGGTCTATCTTAAGGTCGGATCATTGTGTTATGTGAGGTAGTTTAACAGGACCTAAATACAGACAAGAAGGCAGGCAGAGGTAACAGAAAGTGAGCTATTAATACTCAAAGCCAAAGTTCAAAACAAACATCAAACAAACCAAATTCAACAAAGGAGATTCAAAGGGAGGACGGGAACACAACTACAGACAAACACAGGAGGTCAGAGACATGACTGGGGAAAAAATATACAATACACTTACACAAGAAAAGTAAAAGGACACAAGGGAAGCATGGGGGACAAGAATACTAACACAGATATCACAGGATTACACTGGAGATCAGGGCAAGCCAAAACAGAACATCAGACCACAGAATGATAACAATAGTTCCAGAAACTCTAGTACCCATGTGTGTGGCATTGAATCATAGGCTTTCTTCTAATCAATCTAGGCGGTGCAAAGATTGTGTCTGGTCTTGCAGGCTTGAGCTACGGTTTTGTTCACCAGTAGATAAGATAAGATAAGATAAGATAAGATAAGATAAAACTTTATTAATCCCGAAGGAAATTCTTGTGCCAGAGGTATCAAGTCACAATAAATGCAGTTAAGTACAGAGTATAAGTATAAGTGTCACTATAATCCAAAAAAGAGTACAGTACGCAGTATGAGCACAATATATGATACATGGATACAAATATGGAGATGTAAGGTGCTAAGTAAACATAATATAGACAAGTGGAGGGAATGACAGTGATGCCTGACATGATTATCTAGCCGGTGCTTAGCATTTCTAGTGTTCCTACCAGTACCTTTATGCATCCCGCTCACGTAATTTTTCATGTGCCTGCTTATATTGTACACTATGATGCCTGACATGACCTTCCATGTTGTGCAAAAAGGTAGGTTATTAGGTGATAGTTGAATGGAGTAGCTAGTTCATTTGGGTAGCCAGGCAGTCATGGAGTGAGGTCAGTGATATGAGATTATGTCAGGTCCTACTGCTGTCCAGTTCTCTTCATTTAAAGTCATTCCTTGTATATCTGCCACTGTGAGTATGACTGGGATGTTATATCTCTCCATAATAAATATAAAGCAATGCAAAAGTGAAAGAGCAAATGGTCATCACTGTTGCTTTAAAGCATTTTCATAATCATAATACAATTACTAAGCTGCACAAGCAAAACATAAAGGCAACTTTTACAATTACTTTTAAATTCACCAAATGTTGTGTTTTTTTTTTAACTCAAATTACCCCCTGACCTTTATCCTCCCAGGACCCGTTTGATGCAGAGCTTCAAAGAGTCCCACTCCCATGAGTCCTTGCTGTCTCCCAGCAGTGCCGCTGAGGCACTGGACCTCACTCTGGATGAGGACGCCATAATCAAACCTGTCCACTCCAGCATCCTAGGACAAGAGTACTGCTTTGAAGTAAGCACTGTCTTAATTAGTGGACATATAGTGGTACACTTACATAACAAGTACTGTGGCAGTAGAAATAAAGAGGCCAAAAGGGTACCTGATTTAGAAAATCTTTTCCATTAGATTTCCATTAGTAAAACGACAGAGGTTAAAAGTGGATACATGACATTGTTTTGGCACCTAAGTTGCAGTTTCCATAGTGACTAATGGCTGTGGTAACCATTGGCTACAACCTCAGGTGACTACGGCATCAGGAACCAAGTGCTTTGCGTGTCGCTCAGCAGCAGAGAGAGACAAATGGATCGAGAACCTGCAGAGAGCTGTCAAGCCCAACAAGGTGAGGGGAGAGAAAGGGATGCGGTAGAGCTGCTGTGTCTGTGTGTCTCTCTCTCTCCTCCCCATCTGTTGCTGTCTACTTTCAATAAGAGCACACTGCTTCATTTCTCTGTGAACTCCATCCTTGTGTCTGTGTGTGTCTGTGCCAAACAGTTCAGTGGCTTCAAGCTAATATTAAAGCACCAAAAAATAATGTTCCATAGTGAAGGATACATATTATTGTTAAAAAACACATGTTAGGCAATAATATCAGAGATTTTGCACACAGACTCGACAGACTCATCTTTATCTGCCTACCATGGTTTCCTTAAGCATTGTGTAAGAAAGTAATGCTGAACAGTTTTCCTGTATTAGTACCAAACCTTTAACAGTAAATAAACTGCAAGCAGAACCAAGCTCGTATGGGGGCCCTCCTGCTAAAGGCCAGGGTAAGGAGGAGAAATGAAGGTGGCTAGGCTGTACAGAAATGAGGGAAAGTAATAAAACTATAAATGCATAAAATACATTAGACAAGCACAAGCTGTGAACATGCATCTCTTGTTATTTAAAGTTGAATAACTATTTACAGTTGATTAAATAATTACTACAACTTCATTTCATCCTCAAAATATTGACACCATAATTTGGATATTTCTGTGAATTATCTGCCCTAACTGTTATTAAAAGTGAAAGGCATGTGAGAGATGCTGTTTTAACGTCAACCAGGAAAAGCAAAAAAAATAAAAAAAAGATGAAAACATTACCCAAGCTGAATGCCTCCAGCTGCTCAGGCTGTAGGGTTCCTGGCTAAGTCATAGCACTCTAAGGACTCTTCATAAGGGCTCCCTACAAAGTCTTCCCTCCTTCTCCCCTATATAAACATCACATACACCCACACACACACAGCAGAGATGTTTTTATGTAACAATCAAGTCTTTTATATATGCCTATGTTTATTGCTTTATTCAAAAGCAGAGCATCCACTCCCACTTAATATGTCTGATTCATCCACAGTTTAAATTAGAGGCAAGTGGACTTGTACATAGCCTTCTGAAGACATTTTTGTTAACTAGTGCCACACCTGGCCCTGTGTCAGTTTCAGGCTGCTAGCCAACTATTAACCAACAAAGGGACTTCAATCATGTGAGTTTCACTAGAGATCCACCTACAGAGGTCATACACACATAAAACATAGTCATCACAGCAGCAGGCTAATGTAGCCACTGAAGTGAGTGGTGAAACATTATTAAAAAACTAAACTATGCTATGTGTACTTGCCTTAAGCAGTTTCCCCCTGGGATTGACAAAGTGTTTCTGATTCAGTTTTAAACCCTTGGAAACGTTCCACTTTAATTGTTGTTTTATTACACAAATTATAGTAAAATGGAGAGATGTAAGACTTAAGCCCTTGCTGATGCTGCTGCACTTGTATGTGAAAGACAATCTGAGCCACCAGATGCCTTGCACATTCAAGCTCCAAAGTTGGAAATAAATACACCTCATATTTGGCACTTGTCTGAACATAGTCTCCTCATTCTCCTCCCATGGGGGCTGTCAAATGTAGTTTTGTGAGTATTAACAGGAAATGTATCTAATGTGATATTGCCATCATTGTGTTTTTGCTGCATTTTGTGCTTTTGTTTTATTGTCCAGATGTCTTTGCTTGCAAGTACAGAGCTAATAGCAGTTTGTCAAGCAAACCTTTCCTGTTCTCCTTTATCCACACACAAACACACACACACTTTGCTGCTTCCACATTTTTCCTTGTCATGCATGTATACTGTTTGCATAACATTTTGAGTGTTATTACCTGACCTTGTTTGACCCAACTTCCATGTCCAAACAGGACAACAGCCGGAGGGTCGACAATGTGCTTAAACTGTGGATCATAGAGGCCCGTGAGCTTCCAGCCAAGAAACGCTACTACTGCGAACTTTGTCTGGATGACATGTTATACGCACGTACCACCAGCAAGCCCCGCACTGATACTGTTTTCTGGGGAGAGCACTTTGAATTTAATAACCTGCCAGCGGTCCGCAACCTACGCCTACATCTATACAAGGAAACAGACAAGAAGAGACGCAAGGTGACAGAGAATAACTATGAAATATTTTGAGCTTCTTTTAAACACATTGCATATTTCCTCTGCAATTGTCTTTCTCTATTGAGGGAAGTGTGGCAGCAAGTTAGAACATCCTCAGAAATAAAAGAGAAGCCAAAATCAATAGTAATTATTGATAAATTAAACAGTTATTTCCATGCATCTCACAAATAAATCTATGTCCTTAAATCCTGAACTCTTAGTGAAAAGACTGTTAAAAATAGTTTATGTTGATTAATTAAATAGGTTATTGGTTTGTTTGTTTGTTTACTTTAGTTTAATTTAGTTAGTTTTTAATACTGGGCTCCATTATTTCAGTATATTTTTAATGTTTAACTGGTTAGCTTTATTTCAATCAGGAGAGACTTAGGTGACTGAACGAGAAAGAGTAAATTTATTGCAATACAACAAATTAGAATGTGCTTTGGCAATTTGGACCCCAAGTGATGTCCTCATTAAAAAGGGGGAAAGTGAAAAAATTGCACACACACGTACACAGCCTACTAAGCACAATAACACAAGCACAAAAAATTTGACATATCCATGACAGATTTTTTTTTAAAAAATAACCCAGCCCCCCAACTTTTGTTTTATGGGAAATAACCAATTTTTTGGTGCAATTTTTTAAAATTAAATTTTAGCATTATGCAATCAAACTGGCATTTAAAGGTAGGGTAGGAGATTTTGAAAACTCAGTGAGAGTCAGCCAGATTTTGAAAGTAAACACACGCCCCTTTCTCTCGGAGCTCACCCCGAAGCCACGCCTCCCAACCAGTCTGTGACTTCGGCCATCATGCACGTACCTCTCTGGTGCGCGCAGAGCAGGAAGAGAGTGACAACCAGCCAATACTTCGTGCAGGGGCACCTCGTAGGATTGGCTGATGTTTTTAGTGTTTTATAGCTTCCACAGATGATTCATATTCTTCATTTTAAAGCGAAACTGCCAAACTAATTGGTTGCTATCGGATTGTAAAGAGAAGTTACACTAATTTAACAAAAGGTGCATCAAAATGAAATCGCCTACCCTACCTTTAAATTCAAAATGATTTAATGTTTGGTAGTTTTGAGCAGGGCTGAAGTTGAACATATTTATGCAGAAAAAAATATTAATCTGTTAGGTTTTTATAGCAGTTTTTTGGAAGTGGACAAATGATGACACAAAAGGGTAGTGAATTTTTGATGTATTAGAAAAATGTAAATTTGAATTCTAAAAGTCTAGAGAGAGTTTTTGTTGCAAACAATTGTGCCATATGCACCAACACAGATAAAATGCTGGTCAGGTAAAGAGGCAAAAATTACCCAAATGGAACAAAAAAGTCTATAATGACACCTGAGAGTTAAATTTGCATGCAAATTTGTAAGTGAGCGATTTTTAGAGTGTTTAGCTGTTCAAATCTAAAAAAAAATACCATTCAACAATGTCTAGTGATGTCCTGAACCATAGGGCACTATACGGCATCCACTATTTTTAATATTTTAATATCCCGAGGCAGAAGATATTCTAATACATAAACACTCATTTCAGGGAATTTAATTAATCACTGAAGCTTGAAATAAGCATATTTCTGTAATTTATTTTTAAAAAATATACGTTTTTTTTAATAAATGCCTATGACAATTAATATGTGCTAACACTCCAACCCACCCCCGACCCCCAACCCCTTCCCACCACCACCCCACACAGGAAAAGAGCACATATTTGGGACTTGTGAGCATCCCCATCTCAAGCATCACTGGGCGTCAGTTTGTGGAGCAGTGGTACCCGGTGATCCAGCCCAGTGTCCTGACCAAAGGAGCTGGAGTTGGAGGAGGGAAGATCATCAATGCATCTCTACGCCTCAAATCCCGTTTCCAGACCATGAACATCCTACCCATGGAGCTGTACAAGGAGTTTGCTGAGTATGTCACCAATAACTATCGTACCTTGTGTGCTGTGCTGGAGCCCGTGCTGAGCGTCAAGAGCAAAGAGGAAGTGGCCTGTGCTTTGGTGCACATACTACAGAGTACAGGAAAAGCTAAGGTACAGAGGCACTGATTTGTCTACTTTATTTTCTGTTCTGCCTGTTTTGGTGTGGCTGAATGTTAATAATTTAGCTCACTTTTGTTTTATAGGATTTTCTATCAGACATGGCAATGTGTGAAGTAGACAGATTCATAGACCGAGAACACCTTATCTTCAGAGAGAACACTCTGGCCACCAAAGCCATAGAAGAGTACCTCAAACTGATTGGACACAAGTACCTCAAGGATGCTATAGGTAAGTCAGAAAAGCAGATAGCAGCATGGTCAGCTTCACAAGGATTAACAAAAGTCTGTGGTAATATGTGGCATAAAATAGTAAAGAATGAGATTATAAATTTGAAAAATAATAAAATAAAATACAAAAAAGGTTTTTTTTAAAACAAGTTGGTGAGAGTTTAGGCTTATGCTGTGTTTCTTTTTTTTACTGTGACTTACAGCTATGGTGGGGTCTGTTTTGGATGTGTTAGAATGTGTGGCCATAGTCTCACATCACAGTCTGCACAGTTTTCATAGATGGAGTTGGGTCTGTGGTTGAAGAGGAGCACAAGTGATTTTACTGGCTGTCTTCACTGTCTTGACATGTTGTTGTAGTTCCTTGACCTTGTACCTCCTAAATCAGGAAGTGTCCCTGTACATCAGAATGCTTTTGATGGTTGCTGTATTGAAGATAATGAGGTGATGGGTAGAGGGACCTGCCTTTTACAGTTTCTGCAGGGTTTTTGAGAAGTGCTGTGGTGATGAGGAAGAGATGTGGGATCTGTAACAGTGGAAGCTGCTCCACTTTGTATGCCGACTTAGGGTGTTTTCACACTTGGTCCCTTTCAGCCCTCTAAACCAACTCTGATCGATGACTCAGCATTTTTCAGCGACAGACTGTTGTCCCTGGCATGCTCCACAGACAGAGGAAGTCATTTGTCCCTCAGCCTGTACTGCTCTTTAACTGCTTTAGCCATGTGTTACGCCACTTACATATCCTCTTAATATGCTGTATATTGTACAGTATATACAGTACTTATTGTATATATACTGTATATTTGGACATCTTGACATACTTTACTTTATGTACATTGCATATACCTTTTACATGTTTGTAGTGTATTTAGGGCCCGAGCACCGAATGGTGCAAGAGCCCTATTGAAACCCTAGAGATTTTTTTTTCTCATTGATTTTTTTTTCGACTCAATGATCGCATTTTATGAGGCCTTAACATGCCCCAAAACTCACCAAACTTGGTAGAAACATTTGTTCGCTCGAAAAATGTTTGAAATTTGAAACGCACATGGAAAAATGGCTCTGTAGCGCCACCTAACACATAGCCCCTCTGGCCAGTTTGACACAGGATCATGAAATTTGGTATACATATGTATCACCCCAAGACACACAAAAAAGTCTCTTGGACCCCCCCCTCCAAACCCAACAGGAATTCCGCCATTTTGATTTTTTTGGTCATTTTTGGCGATTTCTAACCCTCCCACAAAACCTTTCACGTGTTACGGTATGGCGGGGCGTGGCCTCAAAGTTGACCATTCACCATTACGAAGGAACTCGTTCTATTTTCTGCAGTACCACCAACATACTTCATGCAATGTGGACAAAATCTTACAGTACTGCTATGGACCTGAGTCTGAACAGATATATATGCTAACAGGATCTCTGGAAATGAGAGGACAGGAGAGTATAGGAGACAAGAGCATAGGAGAGAAGACAGCGATGGCCCCCCAGCTTTAATTTTATTTTTAGTACCCTATTTTGATGCATGCTATGCTGTCTGTTCCCATGTTTTATTTGCTGTAGATTCTTCACATGAGCTCACTTGCTCACTCTCACACACACACACACACACATTATGCTCCTATGTAATATGAATAACTCTATTTTCCCTATGAATGTGCGCTAATTAGTATAGTAGGCAGGACAGCAGGGCATCCAGGACACAGCCTTGGGGTAAGGGAGTTCCTTTCGACTGTCTGCTGCCACTGCTTAAGGATCCAGTTGCAGGTGCCCCTGTCCACTTCCAACAGCCTCAGCCTTTTCCCCAGCTGTTGTGGAGTGATTGTATAAAAAGTCTGGGCCATCGTTGAAGAGGGCCCAGATGTAGGTGTTCTGTCCACAAGTGGTACCAAAAATGTTAGCTAGCTTTGTCATGTGACTGCTGGCATCAAGGTCTAGACAATTCCATTCTCGATATTAAATATCATGGGAATTTTCTTCTAAAATTGCAGATCATTAGTTTACTACATACTACATAAACGTTGCTGGTCAGGATCATTGTTTAATACAGGGAACTTTTTCAATTCAGACAGGAGACTCATCGTCGTAGCAGGAGTCTGGAACCAGGACGGCAGAAGTACAAAAGGCTAAGGCTGAAGGCTCAGTCCAAAAACATGAGCTGGGGTCATACACTACAGGAAAACAAGGGACTAAAAACACACTAGGAAATGTACAAGAGCAAGAAATGGCTAGTAGGCTTGGTGGTGAAACACAAGATGAACTGGCAGGGAGTGAAGGGAAGCACACACACACACACACAAGGGAAGGCAAGACAATGAGACACATTAGGACGGGGCAGGTAATCAACAGAATACCAAAAATGACAAGAATACGATTATACAAAAATAACTAAGAACTAAGGATTTAAATACAAAATTAAAGCTGCAAGCAGCATTGCGGGCCCTCGCACACCTTGCGATCCACAGGGCCATCGCAGTCTCCTCTCCTCTGCTCTCATCTCCTATGCTCTCCTTTCCTCTCATTTCCAGAGATGACAACAAACACATGTT